>NW_025920137.1:62745-158604 GCF_902686445.1 Sciurus carolinensis | reverse complement strand
CTGAAGGCATATGAGGAAAAGGGCAAATGAGGACCACAGACCAGTTTCCCTTAGAGGAGGGGGAGACTTCTGTGCCAGCCACTAGGCTAGGTCTGCCTTTGACTGCCGTTCTTAGGACACTCTTAATGAAGATACCCAATTTCTTTCATGAATAAAGAGACCAATTCATAGCAAGAAAGGTTAAATCATTGGCCCTGAAAAAATGAGAGACTGAGACTGGAGCTAGATGTTTTTTGTTTTTGTTTTTTGTTTTTAAGGAATAATTTTCTTTCTTTCTTTCTTTCTTTCTTTCTTTCTTTCTTTCTTTCTTTCTTTCTTTCTTTCTTTCCTTTTTCTTTCTTCCTTTCTTCCTTCCTATTTCTTTCTTTCCTTTATTTTTATTTGTTTACTTTTGCTGAACTTTGTATGACCTAAAGATTATGAGCATGTTCTCTAGAGTTGAACACCCATGCATCAAGCACAAATTAGCAATGGGAAACTGAGCAAGTCCTGTTTTTTCTAAAAATTCAATTTCCCCACCTGAGGTTGGTGCAGGATTATAAAAGTTAAAGCATGTATAGTGTATGTCCACAATTCCTGGACATTGGAAGCAATCAAGGATGATAATAATATGAACAAAAATAAAATAATAGAAATTTGAATAAAACAAAAAAAAATACCTATTTTATTGTGTGTCTAAACATTATGTTCCAATTATGTTTATCTTATACACAACTTGTAAATTTAACTCATTCTTGAATTTCTCAAACTTATTCATTTAAACAAAACTACTCTCAGGTGCTAGAAAGATCCCTCTCCCTACATTGTATTTTTCAGGATTAGGTTCATCTAAATATTAAAGTAACTTTTAAAGAATTGTATTTTAAGCCTTTTTACATTATTTGGTTATCAAAATTCCAAATTATTTCTTTTTAACATGTTACTGATATCAGAGGAATTTGGTACTTTGGACTACTGGTGGATGGACAGACAGAGGTTAAGATAGTATTACAAATCACTTTTAATGTTACCAAAACAGATTAATGAACCAAATCATGTAAAATCTACCACTTATAAATTCTATGAACTGCATATCAAAAATGCTTTCTGATCATCAGTAAAAGTGCAACCACAACTCTCATACAACAATACCAGCATTTGATATGGTAATTTGTTTCCTGTACTGACTTGCCATTCCCAGTATAAATGTGCTCTGCACCAGGACAACACAGCTAGCTTGCATTTCAGCATGCTGTGTGCACCCCACCCACTCTGTCTGTACGTGACCCATGTGTAGAGCATGGCAGACAGCATTTCCTTGGCATCAATAAATGATTCCTGTGTGAATATTATTCTCATTTTATTAACCCTTAGCAATTAAAAATATACTACTTGATGGAAAAAAATGACAATGAAATTTTGAGATCATACTAGTTCAAAACCATCACTGGCTTTATCAGAGTATGATTATATGCTGTTTTTCATAGGTTGTACCCAAAGAATAAAAACCATAGTTAAATACTTATATTTCTAGGTTGTACTAGTTAGAGATGCTAAAAACTGTAACCTGAAAATGTCTACAACTTTCCAGCAAATTCTTTCCTTAGATTTCAAATGAATAAAGAAGCCTAAAATATGAGGATAAGTAGGGACACAACATTCTTTCTTTCTGTATCTCTCTCTCTCTCTCTCTCTCTCTCTCTCTCTCTCTCTCTCTCTCTCTCTCTCTCCAAGTTCTAAATGATGATTTTACTGGGAAAGAAACTTCATTAGCTTATACTTCCCCAGTCCCAAGAAATTGTGAAGCACAAATTTTGATACTAACAAAAAGTGTTCAGATTTGGCAATATAGAAGGACCCTACCTTTGGAAGAGTCCCTGAAGCCACCTGCTCAGATGGTTTATGTCACAGAAGTGCTACTCTAAGTGCTGGATGTTAGGGGTAGTGTCAGTGTGGGTACAGGAAACCAGTCTTAGCCTCAGCCAGAACTGGAAGCTAAATCATTAGAAGATGGGACCCTCAGGTGCCACAGCCCCCCTATCAAGAGGCAGTGGAAGGCAGCAGGATTTCTGCCATCAGGGGAAGGCTTATCTGCATTAGCCTGAGGTCTCGGGGGCAAATAGTGCTTCATGGATAATTTATAGCAATTACATTTCTCTCACTTCGTTTTAGGATTTGAGTTTGTTATTGATGTTATTGTCATGTTACTTGTGTTACTGACTAAATGAGACCATGCTCCCAAGTTGACAGCTGCCTAGGTGCTGGTGGCAAGTGCAGTGCTCTGGGGAGAGAGGCAGCTGCTCTCCCGTTCCTCACCCAGTGCTCCTCACCTCCTCATCTTCTCCACCCGCATCTCTCTTGCTGTGTTGAGAGCGATGTTCATGGCAGTACCTCTCTCTCCAGTTGTGCCAAACTTGCTGTTGCACCCAAATGTTCAATTTTAAGGTTACAATAATTTGTTTCTCAAGGTCGTTTTTTTTTTTTCCTTTTTGTCCTTGAATATTTTTGATAATAGTTTTTACTTTGCTTTATTTGGGGGCTGAGAGAAGGTGTGAAAGAGTCAGGGGAACTATCAACAATGATTTCACAGTCACTTTTGCTGTCATTTTGTGGTAGTGGGGATTTAACTCAGGGACACTCTACCAATGAGGTACAGCCTTGGGCCTTTTTTATTTTTATTTTGAGACAGGATCTCACTAATCACGTTTGAGCTGATTATTACAAGCTGAGTTACTTGGTTATCTGCATTACTTTTGTTTCATTGTAGTTATCATTCACTTATAGTTTCTCCATTCTGTTTGTGAGCATTTCTGCATCCTACTTTCTGAATACCATCCTCTGAGAAGGATCTGTATTCTGTGTTAAAGGCCTAGAACATGGATCCCTTGATTTGGGGGTTCCATAATCAGAAGTGTGAAACTCAACTGAAGGAAAGTTAGAGCAATCTCACTATTTAAATTCTCAGAAGGCCAGTGCTCTTTAAAAAATATTATCACGCTATTAATTTCCCACACATTACAATGCATGTACCTGAATGGCACAAATGACCTGGTGCAAACCTGGTTTCGGTCACCTCTTTTCCAATTCCACGTACACATTCTGTTCACTTGCTTTGAGGAAGACATTGTTTTTCATTGACATGAGTCCCAGAGCAAGTTAATACTTAAGTAGTTCAATTTTAATATTCTGCTACATATATTCGACAAAATTCAGTATCCATTCCTTAGAAAAGAATGGTAAAAAACTGAAAATAATAAAAACCATTTTTAACTTAGTATAAAGTTAGAGAAGCACTTTAATCCACTTGTTCATTGATATATTCCAAAACTCTAGCAGTTTCCCTGCCATAAAGCAGTCAACAGTTAAATGCTATTACTGATTATTCATAATGTTAATTAGTAATTAATAATGAATAAATAAGCCTAGATCACTTAATACATATAATGTATTTAGTAGGGAAAAATTAGAAACATATTTTAAAAAAATGAATCATGATAAAAGATGTCCAACATTATTGCTTAAATCTAAAGTATCTATAAATTGTTTAAATAAATGAATAGGTATATATAACATAAATACAATAGTATTATCCTTGCTAGTCACACAAATCTACATAAAGTGATTGAAAGAAAGGTACTACTCATAATAACAAGAACATTACTCAGATTAACAATAGTAATCTGGAATAAATTTAATGAAAGGCAAAATCTTGATTGGGAGACAAAACAATTATTAAGAAAAAGGTATTATATGATACCATGTTCATGGATAAGTCTTACTAATATAAAGGCATAATTTTCCCCAAATTTTACCATGTAGTTGATATAACATAATAATTTCCTAGAATGTATTAGGAAACTTGGCAATATTAAATTATATCAGAATGAGCCAAGAATAGCTAAGATATTAAAGTGTGTGTGTGTGTGTGTGTGTAGGGGAGGTTTCTATGCAGAGCCGAAATGTATAATCTAGTACAGGCATAAAGATAATTTTACATGTGTACTTACGTAACAGAGGCCTGGAATACAACTCACACATGAGGGAGTGTGAAATCTCTTCAAGTTGGCATTCATTTGTAGTGACTGAATGGTATCAATATGCATCAATTACAAGTAGTTGGTTATATATTTAGAAAAAATTAGAATTGTATCTCCACACCCAAACCAGAATTTAATTCCAAGTAATTTAAACAGATTTGCAACATTGCATCAAAGTTTGCTATTTATTGACCACCCACCCATTGTATTCCAACCTTCTCTGCTTTTTTTTCCATGTGGTAGAGGGCTAACATCTCAAGACCATACTTGCTAGAGATTATCACTAGTTACTTTCTATTTTGTCTTCATCATGTTTTATTCTCCAGGGGCAGCAACCAAGGCTCAGCTGTGTCACATCTCCACCTGCTCCTGGGGGACACCTCAGCATCAAGTCCCAGCACATCACTTCCTCAACAAGACTCCTAAAGAACAAGAAGTAAAATCAAGAATCAACAAATGGGATGGTAACAAACTAAAAAGCTTCTTCACAGCAAAGGAAACAATCAAGAATGTGAAGAGAGAGTCTACAGAATGGGAGAAAATCTTTGCCATCTGCACCTCAGATAGAGCATTAATATCCAGAATATATAAAGAACCCAGAAAACATAACACCAAGAAAACAAATAACAGAATAAATAAGTGGGGAAAGGATCTGAACAGACACTTCACAGAAGAAATATGAATGGTCAAAAAATATATGAAAAAATGTTCAACACCTCTAGTAATTAGATAAATGCAAATTAAAACTAAAATGAGATTCCATCTCACTCCAGTCAGAATGGTAAGAATACCAGTAAGAATAAATGTTGGCGAGGACGTGGGGGCAAAAGTACATTTGTACATTGCTGGTAGGACTGCAAAGTGGTATGACCACTCTGCAAAGCAGTATGGAGATTCTTCAGAAATCATGGAATATACCCAAAGGACTTAAAATCAGTATACTATAGTTACACGACCATGTCAATGTTTATAGCAGCTCAACCACAATAGCTAAGCTACAGAACCAACCTAGGTGTCCTCTAATAGATAAAGAAATGTGGCATATATACACTGAGAAATATTACTCAGCCATAAAAAATGAAATTATGACTTTTGCCAAAAAATGAATGGATCTGGATACTATTTTGCTAAGTGAAATAAGCCAAAACCCAAAGGCCAAATGTTCTCTCTGATACACTGAAGCTAACACGCAAGGGGGTAGGTAGGGGAAGAATAGGATTTCAGTGGATGAGACAAAGGGGAGTGAAGGGAAGGAAGGGAGGACAGGAATAGCAAAGACAGGGGAATGAATCTGACATAACTTTCCTACGTACATATATGAATACATCATAGTGAATCTCCACATCACACACAACCACAAGACTGGGATCCTAAGTAGAATTAAAGGTACTCTGTGATTGAATAAATATGTTAAAATATACTCTACTGTCACATTTATAACTAAAAAGAACAACAACAACAACAACAAAAAGAGACCCTAACTTCAGTCAGGCTCACAGTAGCATTGGCAGCAGCTTCTGTGTCAAAGTCCTGTGTGCTCTCTACAAGACACTTGACTAGCCCTGGTTCTCATCCTTCCAACATTTTGGACAGCCCATCACTTCACCTTTACTCTGGTGGACCTACTTTAGGATTACTGTTTTCCTGACTCACTGATAATTGATGAACGGAGAATAACTTCTTTCTTTAAACAACATGAAATGCAAAGCCTTCATGGAAGTATAAGCAATGGCTTTGTGATAGTGATGACCCCGGACAGGAGGAAGAAGCAATGGTGAGGCATTGGCCGGGTAGATGCAGCACTGTTGACTTTATTCAGTTACTTAAGAGGTCAGTGCATGGATCATATTTAATATCATATTTTATATAGATCAAATACCTGAAAATAGCAAAATGATATGATTTTTATGTGATATACATGATACATAATAGTATATTAAGCTACAGAATCAGTGTTGCCTGGTTTGTCAAACAGATAGAAACCTATTTGACCAGATCAGTTCTGCATCTGGTCTTACTCCTTTCAGTCTCTTTACATGGCCTTCAGAGGGAGCTCTTTAACATTGAAGTCAAATCATGTCACCAGCCTGCTCAAGAGCTGACAATGTCTCCCATCTCATTCATGATAAAAAGCAAAATCCCTGCTGTGCTAAAAGTGCTGTGTGATCTGGATTTTCATTACTGTTCTAATATCTATGCATTTCTTTGTGCCCTTTTGTCCAGCTACACAGGCCTCTAGGCTGTTTCTTGAGGATATCAGAAACAAGTTGCCCACCCCCTCCACTCTGCACCTCCACCAAGACTACACTTGCTGTTCTGTTGTCCTGAAATATCCCTCTTGTTGACACCTACAGAGCTAAATCATTTCCTTCCCTCCCATCTTTACTCAGGCATTTCCTGTTCATTCATTCATACATATGTCTATTTATTTCTTTTCACATATTTATTATTTACCAACATACATATTTTTTCTTATTTTGTGATTAACTTATCTCTCCACTAAACCATAAAGTGCAATGAAGGCAAGAATGTTTTGAAGGGACCATTGCTCGACAATAGTAGCATTTGATAAGTGTTTACAGAATGAATAAATGAGTTAATGAATATCAGTTCCGCTGCAGTCGGGATGTACTACACTCAAATTTTTATCTTTTGCCAATAGAATGTGTTGACTTAGAGTGTTTAAAAAAAGATTGGGAGGGCCAAATTTAGAAAACAAAAACTCGTGAAACACTAAGCTAATATATTAAAAGATAGGAATTGAATTTGAGTTATCTTTGTACTTATCACTGATATGAATGATTCTTTTCTATTTTTAAGATCAGTTTGGCAGGTAGTAGTGTTGTTATATATTCATAGACATAATCTTCATTAAACTATTTTTTGACAAGGTTTTAATTCTTGCAGCTCAAATTAAGCAAAAATAAGTTCTTAGGACTCATGATTATTTTGTTAAGATTACTTTCAGTCAGGCAGTTTTCTGATAATAAAACATTAGAATATCCTTATGTCATCTGTTAATAAAGTGCTACTTTTGCAAGTTTTGACACAGTTCAGTAGATTATTTTGTATGCATTATGTTGATAATCACTTGTGTAGTATTTATAGTCTGACGTATAGTCTTTGCAGACTCTTACTATTTACTTTTATTTAGCTTTTTTCATGCCAAATATTGGAAACTGAAATATCATAATTCAAAGATGTGATAGTGATAAACATATGGAATTTATCATGCTTTTTATAGCTGAATGCACAAAGTTTTTAACACTATTTTCTGAATGTAGAGAAATTTTTCTCAAGTCTCAGAAATGGAAATATGTGGGCTGGGGATATGGCTCAGTTGGTACAGTGCTTGCATTGCAAGCACAAGGCCCTGAGTTCAATCCCCAGCACCGCAAAAAAAAAAAAAAAAAAAAAAAAAAATGGAAATATGTGATGCATTGGAAAAAAAAATGGAAATATGTGATGTGATGCATCAGCATTATTACTGATGGAGGCTGTTGGCATTATATTTAGAATCCCTCATTAAAATTTTATAGTTTATGGAAGAAATCAGTCTGGATTATAAAAAAGATCATTAAAGAAAGTATATGTGGTAATTTGACATTTTCTTTTTCCTTTGAATGAATGTAATGGATTTTAGCCAACAATTCTAGGTGATGACATACTCAGGCATTGTCAATGTGCTTTCTATTATTAGTTATATTATCTCACTAGAAAAGGAGAAAATTAAATTATGAGATTTTAAAATGTAATATTAATTAAAACCAGTGGTGAAAATTGAACTAAAACCCTGACCTTACAGTCCCAAGTTCAAGAACTACCCACACATAAACCAGGTGTTTAGGGAAGTCATAGTTTTTTCACTAAGTTTTCTCTTCTGTACAATTCTTCCCTGGACCCTCCTGGCTCACAGAATATGAGAAGGGTAAATTACCCCTGTTTCAATTGAACAAGCCCTGTTTTTAATATATTTTGTTTGAATAATTCCTGTTTTTTTTTCATTCTGTGATCCAAATGTTTTATAGAAACATATATTTGTAACTATAGCATACATAACTATGCAATTTTTGTATACTATATTCAGTGATAGTCAAATGTTAATCCAATCTTTTCATTCCTAACAGCTTTCTTTTAAATGGAGTTAAGAGTTTTTCTTTGGAGCATTGTTTGCTGATTGTTCATGTGATTTCATTTTATTAATCATCTGAGAGAGTTGATATAGAATTTTCTGTTGAAAAATACTGGGTTCATTAATGGCAATAGGACCTTGAAAACTGAACTGACAGAAAGGTTGGGGTTTTCACCTATAGCTCATAAAAACAGCAAGCTAAGCAAATTTGAATTACATTTATTTTCTTATATGAGGAGCTGCATTCAATAAACATATAGAAGTCAACCCCTCTCTGCCCCAGTACCTTGGTAGTAATCAGGTACTAGTTAATTTTTGTTTCATCCTTGATTGAATGTCATTATGCATTTAGGTTAGTGCAATACCACATGCATACAGGTTATTGTGTATGTGTTGCTTGATTTAGGATGCTTTAAAAATGTTGAATGTGTCAGTCTTAAAAAGCAAACAATACCTAGTCTAAATCTAGACACATAGAATGAACTCAATTTTCATAGTTTAAAGGAATGAACGAAAAAATGTGTAAATGGATTAATGGATGAGAATTTGAGCTGTTTAATTAATTCTAAAGACCCAGGACTCTGCAATTAGACCATATGTATGGTTGTCCTTCAGTTTCTGAGTTCATGAGTTGGGAATTTTCTCTGTCCTTTTAATTTCCCAGGGTGCCTACTGATGGCAGGACTGTAGTTATCACACCTTGGGTTGAGTGAAGAGCAAAGATATTTGCAGAGTTCTGTGGTGTCTGAGGCATCATAGCAGAGCAAGCTGACTTTGGCAAAGCTGAGCAAAAAACTGGCAGACTGACAGTTAATCCTTGTTTTCCATGACATAGGAAAGCCCCTTTGGAGGGCCCACAGCATCTGACAGGACTGAGGATTGCAGGCAACTGAAAAGCTTTCACAGTCTTATAGAACTCCAGGGACTCCTGATGTATTATTACTAAAGGTATAAAACTGGATGTGATAACACGATGCCAGTTAGCTGGTTAGTTTTATGGCATCATAGTCATGACGTTACTCAGGAAAATTCTCACCTTAGAATATGGCTGTTATATGGATGTCTTGCCTAATAGAAATGTGTCTGAGGTTCCCAAAAATCAGTTTTTGCAAATGCTGCAAAGACAAACTCCCTGCTTTAGATAAAATGTGTTGCACACTTGAAGAGATACACTTTGACTAGTGCTCCAAAAGATAGATTTGTTGATACAAGTAGATGCATAAACAAAAAGGCCCTGTTTAATCAAAGAGAATAAAAAGTCATTTCTTTTTCTATTTCTGAGACATTTAACAGGTAAATCACTTGTGTTTGAAAGTATCTTTTTTAATATATAAATTTTTAGTTGACAATGCACCATTATTTAGTTATATGAAGTGCTGAGAACCCAGTGCCTCATATGTGCCAGGCAAGTACTTTGCCACTGAGCCACAACCCCGGTCCTTGAAAGTTTCTTGAAAGTATAAAAAGGAAAAGTATAATTGAAAAAAAAATCACATTTACATTACATGAAAAAAATCAGAACTGAGTTTTAAAAGCTTTGCTGGCTCTTATGCATAGATATTATGGAAGAGGCTCCCCAAAAGAGGAAATACAATTTAGGTTTTTCTGTTGTTCATTGTATAGTCATCAGAGAACTAGGGAATGAACACGAATCAAAAGAAAATGGAGCATGCTATTTCCTACATTTAATTATTATGTGATGATTGATTGAGTCATTCATTCATGATTATTAGTGTTCCTGAGTTGTAACATAATGCATCTAAAATAAGATTTCATGCTTTTATTTTTTATTTTTTTTTTGTTTTAGGATTTCAGAGATAAATGTTTTGAGGTCTTCCATTCTCCATTCCTTCTTTTCTTCCTTCCTTTAAATCCTTACCATTTATTTCATTCTTAAGTTTCTCAATGATGTCAATAGATCCTTGAACATTGCACTTTAAATTACTCTTGCATGTTTTAAAACATAATAGTGAAAGTGTAATTTTATGATTGTCTCTGAAACTATTAACAAGATTAAGAGTTATTTGTATTACACATATTGAAATCTGTAATGTGTATACTATATTTCCTATTTTATACAATTCTATAAATTTATTCTCTGAATTTTTTAATTAAATATCACTTCAGGCCATTTAAATAAGTTTTATCTTATGTTTTAATTAGTTTAATTGAAGATTTTTACACCATAAACTTTCAAAACCACCCCATAGTTTATGTAGGGATTTTACTATTATAATATTAAATGACATCACTTTTGACATATAACAGTCTAGTATTATCAAACAATTTTTTGAAAATAAATTCTCAAATGTTTGAAAATTGCAGTGAGATTTTATTTGAATCTTTCTGTGTTTTGAATTTTTGCAAACTTATCAAATAAATATACATTGGTGCCTCCATAGTACATATGTAGTCCTTTATATATAGAATGGTAAAACTAATATTAATTTTGCTCATTTAGTAGATAATTAAGTCTTTCTAAGTGAATTAGTTTTTTTCACCTTTAATCACTCATTAAGAGAAAAATTTTTTTTAAATGTTGACCTGAGTTAAGGTAAAACCAAAACCAACAAACAAATATAAGCAAGCAAGTATGCCTTTGCAGTTTTTAGCTAATAAATTATGTGCACAAATGAACAAATCTGCTATATTCTTAAAAAGTATGTCCTGTTTTCATATTAGATGAATTTATGTGACATGAATGCCAAGGCTGAGGTTGGAGCGATGTGAAGGGGCAAATCTGCAGCCAGGGCTGGCTGTGGGGCCTGAGGAGCATGTAAGTGATGAACACTTTAAATGAGAAATTAGGTAAATTACCCCATTCACAATAGCCTAAAAAACAAACAAACAAAAAAAAAAAAAACACTTGGGAAACAATCTAACCAAAGAGGTAAAAGACCTCTACAATGAGAATTACAGAACACTAAAGAAAGAAATTAAAGAAAACCTTAGAAGATGGAAAGATCTACCATGTTCTTGGATAGGCAGAATTAATATTGTCAAAATGGCCAAAATACCAAGGTTGCTCTACAGATTCAATGCAATTCGAATTAAACTCCCAATGATGTTTCTCATAAAAATAGAGAAATTCATTTGGAAGAATAAGAGATCCAGAATAGCTAAAGCAGTCCTTAGTAGGAAGAGTGATACAGAAGGTATCACAAAACCAGAACTTCAACTATACTACTGAGCAATAGTAACAATAAGGGCATGGTATTGACAACAAAATAGACAGGTAGACCAATGGTACAGAATAGGGGACACAGGGACAAACCCATATAAATACAGTTACCTCATACTAGACAAATGAGCCAAAAACATCCAATGGAGAAAGGATAGCCTGTTCAACAAAAGATACTGGGAAAACTGGAAATCCATATGCAGCAAAATGAAACTAAACCCCTATCTCTCACCCTGCACAAAACTCAACCCCAAATCAATCAAATTCCTAGGAATTAGACCAGAATCCCTGCACCTAATAGGGCTTAGGACCATACTTCTTAACATGACTCCCAAAGCATAAGAAATAAAAGCAGGAATCAATATTTGGGTTAGATTCAAACTAAAAAGCTTTTTCTCAAAAGAAACAATCAACAATGTGAAGAGAGAGCCTACAGAGTGGGAGAAATTCTTTGCCACACACACTTCAGACAGAATATTAATCTCTAGAATCTATAAAGAACTCAAAAAACTTTACACCAAGAATACAAATGACCCAATCAATAATTGGACTAAGGAACTGAGTAGACACTTCATAGAAGATCTATAAGCAATCAATAATATATGAAAAAATGTTCAACATCTCTAGTAATAAGAGAAATGCAAATCAAAACTATTGTAAGATTATATCTCACCCCAATTTAGAATGTCTATTATCAAGAATACAAGCAACAATAGGTGATGGTGAGGATTTTGGCAAAAAGGTACTCTCATACATTGCTGGTGGGGTTACAAATTGGTGCAGTCACTCTGGAAAGCAGTATAGAGATTCCTTAGAAAACCTGGAATGGAGCCACCATATGACCCAGCTATCCCACTCCTTGGCCTATACCTTAAGGACTTAAAATCAGCACACTACAGTGATGCAGCTACATCAGTGTTTATAGCAGCTCAGTTGTGGAACCAACCTAGGTGTCCTTCTATAGATGAATGGATAAAGAAACTGTGGTATATATACATGATGAAATATTATTCAGTAATAAAGAAGAATAAAATTATGGCATTTGCAGGTAAGTGGATGGAGTTGAAGAATATCATACTAAGTGAAATAAGCCAAGCTCAAAGAGCCAAAGACCGCATGATTTCTCTTTTAAGTGGTTGATGATACATAACTGGGAGGTGGTGGGGGGAGGTAAGAGAAGACTGTAAGAAGGATGGATTGTGTACAGGGAAACAATGGGTGGGAGAGGGTGGGGGGAAATAATAGAATGAGACAAACATCACTTCCCTATGTACATGTATGATTATACAAATGGTGTCTCTACTTTGTGTAAAACCAGAGAAATGATAGTTGTACCCCATTTGTATACAATGAATCAAAATAAAAAATAAAAATAAAAAAATTTAAAAAGAAGGATGTGAATTGAGCTGTTTGGAGTGAAATATTCTGTAGATGTTAATTAGGTCTATTTCATTTGTAATATTGTTTAAATCAGAAAAGCTTTATAAGTTTTATGTTTGTATGACAAATCTGTTGGTAATGGTGTTGTGTTGAAATCACCCAGTATTATTTTACTGGGATATGAGATTTAATGTGAAGAGATGTTTATGTCATTGTTGTTTTGTCTTATTTTGTTTTTTTATTTTTTCACTGTAATTAAGTATATTGACATATGGGGCATTGATATTTACTGTTATATCTTCCTGTAGGGTTGTTCCCTTTAACAGTACATACTTTGTCTTTTCTCAATAATTTTAGCTTGAAACCTGCTTTTTCAGATGGAAGAAGAGCTCTCTCTGCTTCTTTTCAGACTCCCTTTACATAGGACACTTTTTCCTATAACTTTCGTTCAGTGTATGTCTTTGAGTATAATATGAGTCTCCTGATATGACTGTTAATTGGGGAGTTGCAACCATACATGTTCATAGTGATTGGGGATAAACAATTGTTATTTAATACTATTTTAGTTAGGTTGTTGTATTTAATTCCATCTTGATTTTCATTTAGTTGGTTGCTGTCCTAGTGAGCTTCATATATTTAGGGGTTCCTTCTTAAGCAGTTTATCTTTAAGTATTATTTGTAGTAATGACTTAGTGGTCATGAATTATTTTAGATTATCCTCATTACTAAGTTTTTATTTTTCATAAATTCTGAAAGATTGCTTTTCTGGATATAGCAAACAATTGCTATATCCAATTGTTTGACAATTGTTTTATTTTAGAGATTGGAATATCTTATTCTAGGCTCTTCTTGATTTTAGGGTCTGAGTTGAGAAGCCACAAGTGAACCTTATTGGTTTGCCTCTAAATGTGAGCTGAGATTTTTCTCTTGCAATTATATTGTTTCTCTATTTTGTACTTTTGGCATTTTGACTAAAATGTGTCTTAAAGAGGACCTTTTTCAGTCTTGCCTATGGGGGACCATATATGCAACCTGTACACACATGTCTATCTCATTTCTATTGTGGGGACATTTTTCTGCTATCTCTTTGAAGAGGTGCTTAACACTGTATTTTCACCTGTATTTCCATATTCTCTTCTATCACAATGACTCTCAAGTTTGGTCTCTTGATGTTTTCCCAGAGTTCTTGTGTATTCTGTTCATGGTCTTTTATTTTGTATTCCTTTATTAGATAATGAGCATTCAAGTTTATATACCATGTCTTCAGAACCTGAAATTCTCTTTGAGACTTGAAGCTCTCTTTTCTATGCAATCTATTTTCTTTTTTTTGTTTTTAGATATGCATGACAGTACAGTGTATTTTGATAGATTATTTGTATATGGTGTGCATCCCATTACAATTTTGATTCCATTCTTGTGATTGAATGTGATGTGTAGTTAGTTACACTGGTCACATATATGATCCTATGAAAGTTGTATCTGATTCATTCTATTGACTTTCCTGTTCTATTCTCCTCCCTGCCCTTCATTATCCTTTGCCTAATCCAACAAACTTCTACACTTCCCCTCCCTAATCTCCCTTGGTATGGGTTAGCATCCACATATCAGAGAACATTCAACATTTGGTTTAGGGGGATTGGTTTATTTCACTTATCATGATATTCCCCAATTTCTTCTATCTACTGGCAAATGTCATAATTTCATTCTTCTTAATACCTGAGTAATATTCCATTGTGTATATATACCACATTTTCTTTATCCACTCATCTGTTGAAGGGTACCTTGATTGGTTCCATAAGTTGACTATTGTGAAAATGCAATCCATTTTGCTGATGATATTTTACAGTGAATTTTTAAATTCGATTGACTATTTCATTCCCAGGAGTTTTTATTAGTTTTTGTTCAGTATCTCTATTTCTTATTGATATTTCACTTTTTGTATTTGCTCTCTTAATTTCTTAGGCCTTTTTTGAGTTCATTGAACATTTAATAATCAGTTTTTTAGCCTTTCTGTGTTATTCACTTCCATATCTGTAGGTTCCTTTGATGGGGAATTGTAAATTTGGAGGTGGATGGAGGTTAGTGTTCCTGTTTCCTCATGCTTTCAAACATATCAGTTCTGTTGGATTTTTCTCCCCCTCATTTATGTGTGCATCCTTTTGTCTTTTTTTTTTTTTTTTTTTTTTTTTTTTTATCCTCAGGACTTCTGTTTTTGCCGTATGAGTAGATGTCCAGGAGGGGACCCGATGATCCCCACTAATTGTTCCTATTTCGGGCATTGTTGTTGTTTTGGGGTTTTTCTCCCTTATTCTATTTGTTGAAGTATTGCCAAGGCTCAAGTCAGACTAGTGAGGTTCACTCTTATTTGGCAGAGTTGTTGCTCATCAGTAGGGTCTTTCTGCTATGAACTTGAATTATCCCAATTATTTCCCAGCTCCTCTTTGAAAAAGGGGGAATCAAGGACCAGCAATACTGTTAACAACTGATGTATGGCTTTAAAAAAAAATGTCTGGTGTCTACTTTGACATCTCTAACACTAATTACCATCCGTAGAGGAATGGTGGGGTCAACATTTGATATCAGTGCTTACAATAAACAACCATAAACTAAATCTGACATTAACCATAAGGGGTCTGCTATGTTGTACACTGTATTAATAATCACAGCAACATAAATGGGGTCAGAATTACAAAAACTAATTCCACTAGTGGAATTATAGTTCCTTAAGGGTAGAGAAACTATTGAAAAGCAAGAGAAAGTTTGAAATATTTAAATAGTGAGCAGAGGAAAAGCAAATAATGGCTATAAAGATGGAGGAGTAAAAAAGTATCTAAATGCAATGAAATAAAGGAAGAGAGGATGAGGGAATAAAAAAATTCAGGTATTAGTAGAGAATAGAGGAGGAGTGTGAAGAATGAGTAAGAACAACAAAAAAGATGGAATGAACAAGCAAGCAAAAGATCAAGACAAACCAAATCCATGGAAGATTTTTATCATACCAAAGTCAGGCCAAAGCTAAATAATAAATATATATGTATATATTTGAATATATCCATGCAGTGAGCACGCGCACACACACACACACACACACACACACACACACACACAGTCACAGAGGATGGAAAAATCATTTTAAAAATTCAAATAAATAAGTAAAATAGAATAAAAATTAAAGATATAGGAGGAAAAAGCATGGGAACTTGAAAAAATATTCTGATGAAAAAACCAATAGGCTCTTTCTACTGAGGTGATCAAAACAATTGGCAAAGATTCAAGTTAACTGCTTATGCTGATGTTCCATTCTTTGTGTTTATTGTGAGGGGTGGTCTCTGCAACGCTTGGGTCAAAAATAGGGGTTAGTCCCACATCTTAGTTTTTCTCCCAAGCTGCCAGTCATTGTGACCAGAAGCCAAACTGGTTATCAAACTCTAGGTGTCCCATTTCCAACTACAGGATGGGATAGACTGGGAAGTGTTGACAATTGGTGTATTCCCTTAGTGGGATTGGTATAGAATTCAAAATTGAAGTTCCGGTAACTGGAGGTTAGTTTTGACTGACCCTTGGCAAATCTGTTGGTGGGTATTTGAGATTTGGTCTCCACCATTGTTCTGAAAAGATACCGATATTTGCTAAAAATTTCCACTTTTGGGGTGAGTAGTCTAAACCTCAAAAGGCTTCACATATACCATCTTCATGATAGTGAATTTCCCAGGATCAGACCTACAGTACACACACATGCTTGTCTGATGCATTACTGTCATTTTCGAGATGCTCACATGGGTTGTCAGTAACAAAGGGAGCTCTGTCCTATCAGTATGCCCGACTGGATCATCCTAGCACATTCCTTTCTGCCCTGCTTTAATCATGCTGGTCCAGACATATGTTGGACCCCACAATAGACAACTGCTGTGTCAGGCTGGCAACTTCCTTATACTTTTCCAGCCTCTACACTCCTTCAGGGCCACTCAAAAATAGTTTCTGCCAGTGCAACACTGATTCTGATTGGACCCTCCACTCCTTGGTCAATTAATTTTGTTTTTCATTCAACAACTTCCTCAACTGTCTCTGGGTTAGTTAAGGTCAGCTTCAATCTCTGTTCCACAGGTTCCACTGAGCCAATTTCATCATGTTTTCCTCTCTCTTTTCCTGCGCTCCCCATTCTCTCTGACATGGGCTGGTGACACCAGTGCCAACCAAGCTGGCATGTCTCTAACATATTATAACTTGTGTTCACAGTACCCAATATTCTGTGTCTCTATGATTATTTTGCTGTCCAAAGTTGACTTTCAGTGAATTCAGTTGACCACCTTGCTGAGAAGAAGTCTTCCTGCTTTTAAGGTCTTGAGCTTAGAAACTGCAGGGAAGTGCACTATTCCTCTACTCCACCATCATTTCCTGGCTTTCAAGTTTTCCAGTGTCTTTTTCAGATCTTCCAGCACCTGCACCCAAACCAAATGAGCCTCCTGAGCATATAAGAGGGAGTCTGGAGATGGCCCCCAGAATAGCAGGCTCCATAAACTAAGGCTCACTACTGTTTTGATTAGAAATACCTACCAAAGGGGCTGGAGATATAGCTCAGTTGGTAGAGTGCTTGCCTTGCAAGAACAAGGCCCTGGGTTCAAATCCCAAGTACCAGAGGGGTGGAAAAGTACTTACCAAAGTTTTCCCTTCCTCATCTATTGAGATGATCACCAGATTTTTCTTATATTGATTAGACTTAAATATCTGAGAAGGAATTTTCTTTTCACTTCTGGATTTTTTTTTAGAATATATTTTTGTAGATTCTTCTTACAAACATTCTAATTATAGTCTTTAAAATTTCCAATCACCTATAATTATTTTTGTACCATTTTTGAAGTTTTAGCATTCATGTTTTAACCAAATTAACAAAATGAAACATTGACAGTTCCTGTAAGTTGCCATGTTATATCCCCATGGTCTTAAAACTCATTAGAATCTAATGAACAAGTCTTTAAAGTGTGCTAGAACTGACACATTAATCATGTGATTTTTTATAATGGTAGCAGAGGGAACTTTTTTCTGATAGTTCATCCACTCAGGTGTGATATGGGGTTATTTTTACCTATATGATATTTCATTATAAAATGTTCATCCTTTTTGGTTCTTAAATGTATGGCTAATAATCTAATGCTGTATTCAGTTAAATTATTTTAATTCTTTAAAAATATCTTTTAAGGCAATGCAATTCACATTGTTATGGAACCAGCTTAGATGCCCATACACAGATGAGGGGGATAAAGGAAATGTCATATATACACACAAGGCAGTTTTACTGAACCATGAAGAATGAAAATTATTGCATTTGCTGGTAAATGGATGGAACTGGAGAATATCATGCTAATTGAGGAAGTCAAGTGTTAAAGTTTCTCTCACATGTGGAAGTTAGAACAAAATAAAGGGAGAAAAAACAGAGGGGAATCCCATGAAAATAGAAGGGAGATTAGTAGACCAGAAAAGGGGATTAATAAACATGTGGATGATGAGAAAAGGGAGGACCAATGGAATCTAAGTGACTAATATATGCTATATATGAATGTACTACAGATTTCACACACACACACATATAAATATATTGTTGGGAAAAAACCTTGTCTTGGCTGGCAGCAGTGAACATCTCAAGTGTTTAAACCTGTGGGGAGGAGTGTTCCTCTCTGGCCTCCTAGGAAAGTATACAACTCCCCCAATATTGACTCAAGATTACCAAGGGAACCCATAAAGGAACCTGGTGGTCTGATCCCCTGTGGTGTATTGTGATTGGGCAAGAAACCTATATAATGTATAGCTGTTCCCCACAATAAACAAGTTTGCAGGCTGCTCGCCACAAGCCTGCTTCCACCCAACTCCTGGAGTCTGGGTCTTGACTCTACACTGCTTACACCGCGTCTGAGCTAGCCCAGCACGGGAGAAGTTAGCAATCTATAAAGAAATAATCTAAACAAAAATGTAAGTAAATAGAAGAGCATTAGAGTAGAGGTATGGGAAAAGGGAAAGGAGGAGGAGAACAAAAGAGGAAGTACTGGGGACTGAAGTAGAGACAATTTTTTTTCACGTATGTATGGTTATGTAAATGAGAAACCCCATATTATGTATAACTCTAATGCATAATAAAAACATTAAATATCTCTGTTCTAGACTTGTGGTTACTTCTCTTTCTCCTTACCATATTGTAGTTTCACTTGCCTCCCCGCTTTCCCTCTTACGATAAGAAACTATGTACATTGCTGCATGCCTAAAATCTCAGCTGTTCCCCAGGCTGATGCAAAAGGAGTCCAAATTTTTAGCATCCTGGGCAATTTAGTGCAAACCTGTCTGACAATGAATTAAAAATAAAGGTTGGGACTATTTCTTAATTGTACAGTGCCCTGGGTTCCATACTAATTGCTGTAGAGGGGGAGAAAAAAAAAAGATTGAGAGCTACAAATTTAGTGATCATTTAAATTTTCACAGCTTATTCCTGATATTGGATTTCCTAAGTCTTTCATTGTTTTATTGTCAGTAATATTTAGAACTTTTTTTTTTTTTTTTTTTTGGCACAGTGCTGGGGATCAAACCCAGGGCCTTATGCTTGCAAAGCAAGCACGTCGACCGACTAAGCTATCTCCCCAGCCCAATATTTAGGAACTTTTAAGCCTGAAGTATTTTTGTCACTCTTATCTCTTTACATAAATACTAAGATGTCTCATTTTAAGTCCAATTTTTCGGTACATATCATCTTTGCTTCTGACTTGTCTTGGAGTGCTCTTCAAACTGGTATATCTCGACTGACAATTTCTTTTTGGATATTCTCTTTCATGAGTGGCTTCATACACATGAAAGTGTGAAGGAGAAGACTTCAGGAATCCAAGGAATACAACTAAGTGCATTCCCCCCAGATCTGAATATAATCCCTTTGGCTATAAAGGACACTATTAGACAAGTCAACTGATAGAATCTGAGGATTAAGTGATAGAATGTATTATAATAGAATGTATTAGTATTAACTTTTCACCATGAAAGTTGTATGGAAATTATGGAGCATGTTCTGACTTATGAGAAATACTTCAGCAATCATGAATGATGGCACTTGTCAGAAATTTACTGTTGAATGGTTCAGGGAAACAAAGTTCTTTATAATAGAATTTGAAACATTAATTTTAATACTATTTCCAAGAAATTAAAGTTGCATAAACAAACAAGGGACATAATTAAATCCTTAGACATTCTTTCTCATAGGAAAAGAACATAAGTCAGTGCTTAAGATGAAAACTTTAATAAAGTATATAATGTTGATTGCACTATAATACTTCTAATACATTAAAACATTGCTATGGCTACAGTGACATGGCAAATTAATGTTGGCCTAAAACTTTAGGTCCATATTTAGAAATAAAATGGATAAATACAAGTAAACCATTAATAAGTGACTTTTAATTCCATAAAGTTATTAATGACCACTTGGTTGTTAGGGTACTGTTTAATCAGCTGGCATTAGGGCAGTGTGAGTACGTAAAACTCAAATGGATGTGCACTTGCACGTCAGATTTAGTTGTAGGTGCCAAGAAAGTTTTAAATATTTTTAAATTTTGCATGTGCTCACTTTACTCAACTTTGTTAAATTGTGTATTACACACACACACACCCACACACACCACAAACATTATCATCAACAAAAAATAAATTCTAAATTCATTGTAGTGGAAAAGTATAACAAAACATTTTAGGACACCTAAGCTTAGGAAATGTTGAGAATTAACAAATGGGATGTCATCCAATTAAAAAGTTTTTACACAGCAAAGAAAACAATTAAGAGTGTGAAAAAAGAGCCCATAAAATGGGAGAAAATCTTCCCTAGCTTCTCTTCTGACACAGTATTAATATCTAGAATATAAACAACTCAAAAACTTTACACCAAAAAAATCAAATAACACCATTAGTAAATGGGCAAATGAAGTAAACAGAAAATTCTCAAAGGAGAAATACAAATGGCCAATGAATACATGAAAATGTTCAACATCATTAGCAATAAGAAACTGCAAATCAAAACTATACTGATTTCCTCTCACCACCACTCAGAATGACAGATATCAAGAATACACCTATATTGACCAAGCTATCCCACTCCTTGGGCTATACCCAAAGGACTTAAAATCAGCATACTACAGTAATACAGCTACACCCATGTTTATAGCAGCTCAGTTCACAATAGCTAGATTGTGGAACCAATCTAGATGACCTTCCTAGATGGTTGGTTCCACAATCTAGCTATTGGGAACTGAACTGCTATAAACATGGATGTACCTTTGGGTATAAACCGAGGAGTGGGATAATTGGGTCAAAAGATGGGTCCATTTCCAAATTTTCTTAGGATTCTCCATACTGCTTTCCAGAGTGGCTGCACCAATTTGCAACTCCACCAGCAATGTAAAAGTGTGCCTTTTTCCCCACATCCACACCATCATCTATTATTGTGTTCTTGATAATAGCCATTCTAATTGGAGTAAGATGAAACTTAGAATTGTTTTAATTTGCATTTCTCTAATTACTAGAGATGTTGAACACTTTTTCATATATTTATTATTTGCTTGTGTGTCTTCTTTTGTAAAGTGTCTGTCCAATTCCTTGGCCCATTTGTTGATTGGGTTCTTTGTTGTAAAAACCCCAATTTTTGTTGTAAAGTTTTTTAAGTTCTTTATAAATTTTGGAGATAAGTGCTCTATCTGAAGTGGTGTGGAAAAGATTTTCTCCCACTCTGTAGGCTCTCTCTTCACATTCTTGATTGTATCCTTTGCTGATAAAAAGCTTTTTAGTTTGAGTCCATCCCATTTATTGATTCTTGCTTTAATTTTTTGTGCTTTGGGAGTCTTGTTGAGGAAGTCTGATCCTGAGTCAACATGAAGAAGATTCCACTTTGGAGGAATGAGACAGACATCATTACCCTATGTACATGTATGATACACCAATAGTATGAATCTACATTGTGTACAACCATATAAATGAAATAATGTGCCTCATTTGTGTACAATGAATCAAAATGCAGTCTGTAAAAATTAAACGTTAAATTAAAAAATAATAAAAAAAGAAACTGTGGTATATATACATAATGGAATATTATTCTTTCATAAAGAATAATAAAATTACGGCATTTGCAGGTAAATGGATGGAGTTGGAGAATATCAGGCTAAGTGAAATAGGCTAATCCCAAGACCCAAAGGCTGAATGATTTCTCTGATAAGTGGATGATGATACATAAAGCGAAGAGGGAAGGAGGCAAGAATGGAGGAAGGATGGATTATATAGAGGAAAATGAGGGGTGGAGAGAGGATGGGGGAAGGAAAAATAATAGAATTAGACAAACATCATTACCCTATGTACATGTATGATTATACAAATGGTGTGACTCTACTTCGTGTACAACCAGAGAAACTAAAGTTGTACCCCATTTGTGTACAATAAATCAAAATAAAAATTTTAAAAAACTGTGAGCCAAAATAAAATTTTATCTTTATTTAAAAAAATATACCTATGATAAATGCTGAAGAGGATGTGGAGTTAAAGAAACACTTTTGAAATTTTTATGGGATGGCAAATTAGTACCACCCACTATGGAAATCAGTATGGAAGTTCCTCAAAATACTAGGCATGGAACCACCACATGACCAGCTCTACCATCTTTCAGTATTTATCTTGAAGAATTAAAGTTATCTTTCCACAGTGAAACATGCATAACCATGTTTTTAGTAGCACAATTCACAATTGCCAAACTATGGAACCAGTCTAGGTGTTTATCAGTAGGTAAATGGATGAAGAAAATGTTACTTGTGTACACGATGGAATTTTATTCAGCCAGAAAAAAAATGAAATTATGTCATTTATAGCAAAATGGATTATGTTAACTAAAATAAACTCAAAGGTCAGGTGTTTTCTCTCACATGCAAGAAGCTAGAAAGAAATAAGGTAAAGAAATGTGGGTCTCATCTCAGGAAGATCAAAGGGAGATCAGTAAAGGAAAGGGATCAAAGGGAGGAAGGCAGGGAAGGAGGCGGGGAATTGTTAGAGAGTGATGTTGGCCAAATTATATTGTTATATTGTATGAATGCAAGAATATGTAATGACAAATCTCACCATTGTGTACAACTACAATGCACCAGTAAAAAACTGAAAAAACTATATAATACACTATAGTAATTTTAATAAAAATAAATATTGTTATGGGCCACAGTGTTGGACATAGCAAAATAATGCTGGTGTAAACTTTAGGTCCATATTGGAAATAAAAATTGGAGAATACAAATAAGCCATCAATAATGTGATATTTAGATTCATAAAGTTACTAATGACCACTTGGTTCTTAGGGTAGTGTTTAATCAGCAGGCTTCTGGGTGGTTTGGGTATATAAAAATGAAATGGTTGCATACTTGCAATTCAAACTTAATTGTAGATGCCAAGAAAGATTCAAATATTTTTTAAAAATTTAATAAATACTCACTTTATTCAACTTTGTGAAATTATGTATTCCACATATACATCCAAATAACCGTTATCACTGCCAAAAATAAAATTTAAATCCACTTGAGTCGAAAAATATAACAAACACTTTTCCATATAGCCTCTGGATAAAAGAGTAATTTGGAATAATGACCAAATAATATCCTATAAGAATATTTCACAGTGAATATAGTTCAAGTTGTACTGAAAGAAAACAGTCTTCTGCATTTATTTTTCAAAGTCTAAAAATGAGTAATATGTTTACTAATTAATGATCAACTAGGATAAGTACATTAAAAATAAAGTTAAAAAAGAAATAATTTAAAAAGCACAACTAAGAAACATGGAAAACTAAATGTATAGAAAGGATAAATAAAAGCAAACTTGAAATGCTAAATCAGAAATATAAAATAAGCTTTATAGAAACATAAACTAAAAACATAAAGTCAGGATTTGAAAGCAGTAAAACATATGGTACAAAAGATTTTTAAAATGATTATTAAATAAGTAGATATTTTTACTACACTATATTTGCAGAAGGTCTAGCAAGTCTAGGTTCAAATTCTGTAGCAAATGGAAAATAATTATTGCATTCTTTCTGTCAAAATTTTCACTGTTACTGTTCATGTTGTAAAACATTACTATGAAATATAATTTCCCCATAGTTGTACACTGATTTAATTATCACTGTGACTAAGTATCAGAGCTTCAGGTTTCCCCATTCTTCATTTTTCAGTTCAACATTCATATGGTCAGGTAGTATGACAAGTATCAGAATTATAAGATTAATATGAGAAAGTCCACTCCTCACATGTTGAAGGCCCTGGGTTCAACACCCAGTTCTGATAAACAAAAACAAATAAATAAGTTCACTATTAAGATAATAAAATTAATTATAATGGAAAGCCAAAGAATGCCGTGCTCTGAAATTAGTATCCTAAAACACTTTTTATTGTTTAAAAAACTTCAGATTGACTGTTAAATGCTCACTTTCATGATACTTCACTTATGACTTAATCTGGTTTCTTCTTAAATCCTGTGTCTTCTCTTCTAAATTAAGGTGATAATCAGATGAAATTGTAGTGAAGCCAGTTCATGTTGAAGTGGTCTCACTACCACCTGATATTTGTGTTAATGATTATATAAATCACCTTATTATTTCTGTATGTTAATAATACTTAACTCTTACATATTTCTTTTAAAAATATCACCACAAACATCAATTCACCTTCTGGAGATAAACATTTATTTCTGAATTCTGATAAGGATACAGAAGGTGTTGTCTTCATGTCCAATCACTCTTACATTCTCTTCATGTCCAATCACTCTTACATTCTTTAGACAACAGAATCAGCCCTCTATCCATTCAAACATTACTTTAAATTTTGCTTCAAAGGAAATTCATGTGTTTTTCATGCTTGAAACTTACTTTTGTTTTCTCATTTTCATGTTGAAGTAGTCTTTCTTCAAAATGATTGCATTTGTTGCTTAATTTCTCAATTATTTTACCAGAATGAGATTTCTTTTTTATTCTTAGCTCAAAATTTTCTACAATATCATGAAATTCCTGCTGGATACGTATTATACTGTGTCTTTACTGTCAGATTTGTTGTGAAGTTCATGCAATTGCTGTTGAAAATGTATTTTCATTTTGCAAATGCGATCTCTTCTCCATGGAATCCTGCTTCCCATCATAATTATTCACTTTAGTTTGTTCACTTTGATATGGGTGTGTAATTTCCTCCATTTGGCACTGTGTCTGCCTTAGGTCTCTTTGTACATTTTCTAAAACCAATGTCATTTCTTTAAGAGCATGTCTTGTCTGATGGAGCTTACTTTGTAGGCTACTGACTTTTATTTTATACTTAGTAAGTTCTTGGGAAACCTCCTCATAATTAATTTTGAGGTGAGAGAGATCAAAATTTATCTGGGTCTGTGAATGCAAATATTCATCTCTGGCTCTCTGGAAAGTAAGTTCTTGGTATCCATTTGATGTCCGGCTTTCATGAAGATGGAAGGGAACAGCAGTGAATTGGGCACAGTATGACTTGACTTCTGTTTCTAGTCTTTCCCCGTTTTGTTTTTCATATTCCAGTTGAAATATAAGCATTGTAATCTCAACTTTCATATTATTAAATTGTTCATTATACTGGAATATATTCTCTCTAAGTGTTTCTTCCTCTAGTTTGATGGTCTTTTGAAGTTCATCATACTTTCCTTTTATAATTTCAATACTCTCAAGGTATTTCTTTTCCTTTTCTTGGTTCTCATGTTTTATTGTGTCTACTTCTGGTCTCATTATAGTGACTATATTCTTTATCCTGTGATGTTTATCCAACAGCTGTTTTCCTGTTTCATCCCTAGTGGAAACCTAAGCAAAAACAAGGTGATATTTAGCTAACACTCAGTAAAATGATTTGATTTACTTTGAAATAGAAAGATAACCTATATAATACGTACAGTGAAAGGGTTGCAGTAAATGGATATCCAACTGGAGAAAAATTAGATCTAAACTTCAGAGCTTATAAGAGCATACCATTCCCAGAAGTTCAAGAAGTTAATTGAAGAAAAGGAATCTATAAAAATACAAAAGAAATGGTAATTTTAAGAATCTCAAAATTAAATAACACTTTTCCTGAATTACAACAGACTCAAGACTTAGAATAAGTGATTAATAGACTTGACCATGGGGCTGGGGTTGTGGATCTGTGGTAGAGTACTTGCCTAGCATGTGTGAGGCAACTGGGTTAAATTCTCAGCACCACATAAAAAATAAAGATATTGTGTCCATTTACACTTGAAATTTTTAAAAAAATAGGTTTGACCATGTTAAAAAACTGTTTACATTCTGATAACTTAGATGTAGAGTCAACCCATAGTGAGAGCCTTAGTGTACATATATTTGACAGATAAAAATTTCACAAACTTCTTTTGGTTCTCCTTTCATGAAAATGTTCTAAATATATTCTACTTTTCTAACATATTTTTACTTCATTATAAGAATTACATCTATTGATAATTGATAAATTCAGGCACTAAACTCAGCAATTCTACATACACCAGTGAATTCTTTTTAATCCACAATTCTGAAAAGAAGAGTGAGGCTGAAAGTGCAAGCAATCTATTATCCTCCTAACTCCAAGTCCCCTCCCCTCCCTTCACTATCTTCTGCCTAATCCTCTATTCTTCCCTAGCTCCCCCTTGTGAATTAGCATCAGCATATCTGAGAAAAGGTCTGGCCTTTGGTTCTTTGGGATTGGCTTATTTTGTTTAACAAGTTAGAAAAACAACAAAAAGACCCCCCCCAATAACAAAAAGTGGATATAGGCTTCAGAATTTCTTCTCAGTCCTCTGATTCCATTTGTAGTTCTCTTCCTCCAAGACAGTAATTTCTGTACTCTAAACATATATGGTTCAAAATCCTAACAGCAAATAAAGTGTATAAGGCTCTTCTCAGAAAATCCTGAGATTGTTTTTTGTTCAGTAATATTTATTTTTTCATTGTAATTTTTGAAATATGAGGAAATACGAAATAGAGAAAACACAGTGACCTATTTTATTAGGAATGAAATAAGTACCAATAAATCTTCATTAGATATATGGTATGCTGAATTGGTGTTTTCAGAAACTCTTTGTACAGAAAGAGGAGATTACTTGGAGCACACTGTTTCACTTCTCAAAATGGAGGAAAGAATATTCACACTAAGGTTTCTGCTGGCTACACTGTTCCTCCTGGTTTACTAGTGGGACTCTTAAGTAGATCTCTGCATTAACATGCCAAGGGATTAAAATCACTTCCCCAAACTAGAACATCTATTGTTAGCAATGGTTTAGAGATTATGAAAATTATTGATTGCTATGAAATATATTAAAAGTATTTTCTCTGGATGAAGCCATTGTGAAAGGGACTAGTGAATTGCTGCAGAAAAGATTAGTTGAAATAAGAATGTTACTTTATCCAATGGGATAAAAATGCTCCCATCCCAAAAATATGTACATTAAGGATATACATAGATGACACTAAAATTCTCTACACATTCCATGATGCATAGAGCTTTTGTTTAAAGTATGTACACATATGAATACATACACATATATTTTTAAAAACAAGAGGAAAGTAATAAGGCTTTTTTTGTTTTGTTTTGTTTTTGCTTGTCTATCTCTGTTGTTTGCAAGAATGATTTGCCAGAATCCCATCTTACAATATTCTGGCTTACTCGTCTCTAAAAAGTTGCCTCTGCGTGTCATTTTTGTTCCTCTAAAATATAGATACATTTCAATAAGTTTTTTATCTCCTGCCACTAGGGGGATGTAAGTCTAAAAGCTTAATTAAAAGCAGTACTTTCAAAATTAAAAAAAAAAAAAAAAAAACAATAAAAACTCCAGAAACTGTTATAAAAAAGGAGCATGTCAATATCTTCTAGATTTTCTAATTTATTGGATAGTTTCTAACAATCCTCTGGATTTCAGAAGTATCTGTAGTAATATCTCCTTTTCCATTTCTACTTTTATTGATCTGGGTCTTTCTTTCTTTCTTTTGGTTAGTTTGGCTAAGGGTTTATAAATCTTATTTATCTTTTCAAAGAACCAACTCTTTGTTGCATTGATCCTGTGGATTGCAGTTTATTCTCAATTTCATTAATTATGGCTCTAATTCTTATTATTTATTGACTTTTACTGACTTTGAAGTTATTTGTTCTTTTTCTAAGATTTGAGGTGGTACATAAGCTTATTTATCTGGGTTCTATTTTTTTTTTTAAATGTAGGCTTCCAAAGGAATGAATTTTTCCTCTTAGTACTTCTTTCATACTATCCCAAAGATTTTGATATGTCATATCTTGGTTTTTATTTGCTTCTAAGAATTTCTTGGTTTCTTTTCTCCAAATTTCTCCTTGGATTTATTCTTCATTTAAAAGAGTGTTGTTTAATTCCCATGTCTTTATGTGGTTTTCTTCATTATTTTCTTACCGATAATTTATATTTTCATTCCATTATGATCTGATAGAACCATTCACTCTCATCACTGCTGTTCAATTTAGTTCTCAAAACTCTAGCCAAGGCAATCAGGAAAGAGATGGTAATTAAAGGAATACAAATTGGAAAAGAAGATGTCAATCTATCACTGTATGCTGATGACAAAATCTTGTATCTAGAAGACCCAAAAAATTCCACCAGAAGACTTCTTGAGCTGATAAATAAATTTAGCAAAGTAGCAGGATACAAGATCAACATTCACAGATCAATATCTTTTCTATACTCTAACAGTGATTCAGCAGAGAAATGAAGAAAACAACCCATTCAGAATAGTATAAATAAATAAATAAGTTAAATACCTGGGAATTAACCTAATCAAGAAAGTAAATGGCCTTGACAATGAAAATCATAGCACATTGAGAAAAAAAAAAATTGAAGACAACCTCAGAAGATGTAAGACCTCCCATGTTCTTGGATAGGGAAAATTAATATAGTTAAAATGACCATACTTCCAAAAGCAGTATACACATTCAATGCAATTCCCATACTTTTTCCACAGAACTAGAGAAAACAGTCCTACAATCCATGTGGAAGAATAAGAACCAGAATAGTCAAAGCAATTGTTGGCAAGAAAAGTGATTCAGGAGGCACTGCAATACCTGATCTCAAATCATACTATAGAGCTATAGTAACAAAAGCAGCATAGATCATGAAGACCATGAAATAGAAGACAAGATACAGAGACAAACCCAAATTTATACAGTCATTAGGTATTTGGCAAAGATGCCAAGATATATGTTGGATAAAAGACAGCCTTTATAAAAATGGTATTAGAAAAACTGGATATTCTGATGTAGAAAAATGAATATAGATTCCCAGTTTTTCATGCTGCACAAAAGTCAAATCAAAATCATTCAAAAACTTAGTAATTATAGCAGAAACCTTGAAACTGCTCTAAGAAAACATATAGTCAACATTCCATCATATGGGTTCAGTTCCTGACATCCTCAGTGAGACACCTAAAGCTCAAGACATAAAACCAAGAATCAATAGATGGGATGCCTTCAAATTAAAAAGCTTCTGACCAGCAAAGGAAATAAGTAAAGGAGTGAAGAGTGAGTCTAAGGAATGGGAGAAAATCATTGCTGGCTACTTCTTAGACAGGAGACTAATATCCAAAAAATATAAAGAACTCAAAAACATCAATGACAAACAAAAACAAAAACAAAAACATAACAAAAACAAAAAACCAAAACAACAACAACAAAAAACAAGTGGTTCAATCAGTAAATGAGCAAAAAAATGAAACAGAAACTTCTCAAAAGAAGAAACACAGATGACCAACAACATAAGAAAAACCTTCAGCATCTCTAGCAATTAGGAAATGCAAATTAAAATACACTAAGATCTTATCTCACTCCATTCAGAATGGTAATTGTCAAGAACATGAATAATGATAAATGCTGGTGAGGATGTGGGGGAAAAGGTACACTATTACATTGTTGGTGGGATAGCAAACTAGTGCAACCACCCTGGAAAGCAATGTGGAGATTACTCAAAAAACTAAGAATGTAATCACATGTGACACAGCTATCCCACTCCTCCTTGTATGTCTGAAAGATCTAAAATCAGCATACCATAGCAATACACTTCAGTGTTTATACCAGAACAATTCACAGTAGCCAAACTATGGAACCTGTCTAGATGTTCATCAATGGATGAATAGATTAAGAAAATGTAGCAAATATACACAATGGAGTTTTACTCAGTCCTAAAAAAGAATGAAAGAATGGCATTTGCTAGCAAAGGGATGGAAAAAGGGAAAATCATGCTAAGGGAAGTAAACCAGACTGAGAAAAACAAAGTTTAAATGTTTTCTTTCATATGTGGAAGTTAGAGCAAAATAAGGGAAAGAAGGCAGTGGGGGAAGGGGTCAGAGATCATAAAGATATAGGAAAGAATAGTGAAGTAGATGTAGAAGTATGAGAGGACGGAAGGAAGGAAGGAAAAGGAGAAGATAAATGGAGGACTGAATTTAACAAAATCACACTATGATCATATATAAAGATACCAAAGGGAATTTCCCTTTCTGCATATGTAAAAAGAAAGGACATTTAATAGAGAAGAAAGGGAGGCTAGCAGGAAGGAAGGAAGTGAGGAAAGAGGGGAAAGGGGCTTGAATTCAAATTCCTTGAGGTCAGATTTAGTCAAAATGAACCCAAATACGATGTATAATTATGGTACTCTAATAAATATATTTTAGAAAGAAGGAGCCTATTAATATATGTGGAACTTTATCCCACATGAATAGCTCAAATTTTAATCACATAAATGACAGCTAAACTGGTCAGAACAGAAACATGTCTTAAATGCAGACTGAGGCAGTATCATGAAATACAACATTTTACAAAACATTTAACAAGTTTCCTGATATTTTCAAAGTGATTCAGCTTATATTATAACATAAAATGCTCAAATTAACAATTATGTTAGTGAGTTAACTCCACTCACCTTCCATTACTACATTCAGAAATCATATTGAGCATCTATTAGATGTCAACATTTGCAATAAATAATTTTAACTATAAAGGCCATCACTTAACTTTAGGATGAGATGGTCTTTTGTTTTAAATCTATATAATGTAGTCATGCACAGCATAACAATTCTTTAATAGACAACACACTGGATATATAACAGTGGAATCATAAGAGTATACTGCAGGGTAGACATCTTCAGTTAGTGTGAGTACAAGCTTATGATTGCATAATGATGAAATTACTAAACAATGCCATTGTTCTCAGATCTTATCCCAATCATTAAGTGAAACATGACTACATATATTAAATTATACAAATATCATAATTAATGCTGAAATAAGAAATCTGAAACTTTACTGAGGATTACTTTACCTCAATTAACTTATTTCTTGCAGCACTCAGTTCCATATCTCTTAAGAGAGATTTCAAGTTGTGTTTTTATTTCCCTTTCTTTATTATAATCCTCTTCTTTTTCTCTTAACTTGGTCTTAATTTTTTAAAAAACTGATCAGCATTACTTCTCCTCTTCTCTTCTTCTTGTAGGTCACACCTGCAGTTAAATAGGTTATCTTAAAATTCATTTTGTTAGAAAGTGAAAAGTTCATTTTGTGATCTGGCTCTTCATATGTTAATTTATCATCCTAATCAAAATTCTGAGTTCTCAAATACATTTCCCTTCATGTTTTTGTATTTTATTTTCTTCTTCAATCTTTCTCAAAGGGGATATTTCTATATATAGATATAGAAGATTTAGACACAGAAAGGTAATAAAGAACATTACATTAGTGGTTAAGATTCTGTTATAATTAACTCTGGTAGAAATTATGCAAAAGGAATTTAGAGAAGATTCTGTAAATTGACAAGTTGAAACTTAACTTTCAGGCAAAGTCATGTTTCCTTCTCAATTATAAATATAATTTAAAGATGTTTAAAAAAATGTATTTTTTACAAACCAGTTTATAAGTTTACTAGAAATAAGCTTTTATCTTCATGAAACATTGAACATATTCTTAGAAATGATTCACAATGTAAGATATAGCACCTTCACATGTTTTCACACAATACATATCAGCACGTTAATATAACCCAAGGCTAGTCCACGGAGTCTAATTCCTGTTATTACACTTTTAATTATTTCTTTATGGGTGACACTTTCAACTGATCTTGTTGATTATTATGTACTTTATAAACAACTTAAAAATCATCCTTGGAATAAGACAGGACCTTATATTTGATACAATAATAAAGAGTAAAATGTCCTTTTACCAGAGAAATTTGAACTAATTTTATTTATTTATGAGAAAAGTTGAATAAACTAGTCAGTAATCACTTTTCAATTCATATTTTCTTTCATGGGTCTTAAGAATAAAAAAGTATCTGGGAATCTAGCTCAGCAGTAGCACACCAACCCACTTGAACAAGATCCTGGGTTTTGATCCCAGACGCCAGAAGAAGAAAAAATATGTAATTTTTCAAAACATGTTCTTGGTTGAGGAAAATGCCCATTTCATCCTCTCTTGGAACTGCAAATTAACATAGACTTTCTAGAGTACAATTTAGAAATCCTAATCAAATAGTTTTTAAAAAATCTCTCTAGTTTAATCAAACAATTCTATTTTGAAGAATGTAGTAAAAATAAACATATAGAAAATGATTTCTATAAATGAGGCTTCTTGAAGCAATGATTGCAATACAGATGTTTTTTAAAAGAATGAAAGACAACCCAAAACTTAATTTGTTACAAAATACTGAGATTCCTGTAAAGTGAGCTTCTATGTAGCCAGTAACATTATGATTGGGGAGAATATGCATTTAATTAGTAGAAGAAATCATTTCTACTGACTTGTTATTATGTCCAAGATTTTCACACTCCACATAAATAAGAAATTTACTCCCTTATGAAATGCCAAAAGGTAAGAGTCAGGAAATATATTATATCCCCCACATATCTGTAGTTAAAACAAAAAATCATTCAAACATTCCTTTAAATTTAGGATATTGTACCTCAAATTAAAGAGTTTTTGTTTCCACTCTGCTTTTTTATGTTCTAGCTTGAATTTCGCTCTTATTGCTTCTAATAGCTTCATCTCTAGTCCACAAACTTTATCTTCCATTTTTGCAAGTTCTTCTATAAGTAGTAAACACTGTGAACAGTGACATTTTTTATGTTCTATTGTTCTTTGAGAGGAAATAACTGCATCCTCAATTTTGGATAGACTAACAGAATCTGTATAAGGAAAAAAATAAGATAGAAGTAAAATATTTGAATATTTTTCATATATGAATGACTTACATTTTCACATGCACTCATTCTTGCACTGAACAAATTATGCAGTCTGCCTACAATTTCAGGCATATTATAATATACTCAGTAGACAAACCTATCAGATGAGACACATGTTCTTCTTTAGCGTAAAGTGTAGAGGAGAAGACCAAAAAAAATGCATAGTATAAGGAAACAGTTTTGTAATCACAAAATGGAATCAAACCTAAAGAAAGATTTCCCTGAGGAAAATATGGCTCCCCAGAGAAATGAAGAATTATCAGGAAGTAACTGGGCAGAGGGTGAAGAAGAGCATTCCAGTCAACATACAGCATGCACTGAATGAAGCTGTATTACAGTCTGCTTCTGGTCAAGATGGAGTAACACGTACTCACCTGAAATACCCAAACCCAAACAGGCAAAATACATTAAATACCAATTTTCAAGACAGTGGACTTCAGACAATGAGGACAATGTTCCCCGGAAGACAGGAAACAAATGATGTAAGCTTTGCAAGCGTGCCATCTCCCTGTTGTGAGAGAGCTTCCGGCCCTGACTCAAGGAGAACAAGCAGTAGAGTCTATCAGCCTCCCTGAGCTGAGATGATGGGGCTGAGATTCTGGTAAAACCAAGACACAGAGAGATCTCAGGATAGAGCAGGAGAGGAGAAAGCAGTACAGAGAGAATCCTGGAGATCTTCAGAGGGACCCTTTTGAATATTTAGAAGACCAGTGGACAACAAACCCATGAGTGCCAAGAAGCAACATGAGATCAAAGGCAAAAGCACTGCAAAGCATTGGAGGAAACTGCCTTTGGTTCACAGAGTGCCAGGAAGAGTGTCTCTTCCTACCAGTCAGTGTGGAATATCCGATATTTCACAAGACATGGGAAGAGTCATCAACAAGTCCCAGTAGTGGAGAATTCATAACCAGTTGATCACCTGACAAATCATAAAAACAAGACTGGGAAGAATCAAGTTCATTACCAGTACCCTAACTGAATTCCAAAATAAAATTCAAAAGGAGAATAGGAGGCATGAAAGATATAATTAAAAAAGAAACACAAATTACACTTGTAGGGAGGAAAACCGACAGAAATCAAAGAGCACAATGACAGGTAAGCCCAACTACATTAACCATTGAACAAAACAGGTTTGAACTCTGTGGGTTGTCTTATACAAGGATTTGTTTGTTATTTGAGGAAATTAGAAACAATTTGAAACAACTCAGAGAAATCAGGAAATGTCATAGTACATAACTACACTACTCTAGTAATTTTGTAGTCACCTCCTATGGGTATTGAGGTGAACTCAAGTGTTACAAGCATCTGCTTAAAAGGCCACCTGAGCTAATCAACTCCATGGGAGCAGTTTACCTCCAGTAAATTGACTATCACTGTAAGCAGTGATCTCTCACAGTTTTTTATACTCCCCCCACAACACCTTTAACATACAAAATGTTGTTTATATTATGAAGGAAGTTTTGGTCAACAGCAGTCCCTTAGTAACTCTGATTTTGCAGGGTTCAAATATACACTCAGATTTTTTGGCTGCAGAGGTGGTTGGCACTCCTAACACCAAGACTGCTCCAGGGCCAAATGCATATAACAATCATATTAAATAAAAAAGTTCTAACAACTTCAATTAAAAGGCAGTGTGGACAAAACAGTCTGATTCAACTACATTTCCTGGAAGAAATATGCTTTCTACAACCATAAATTTCCTACAAGAAATGCCTTTTTGCTTTCTTTGTTTTTTTTGGTGCTGGGGATCGAACCCAGGGCCTTGTGCTTACAAGGCAAGCACTCTACCGACTGAGCTATCTCCCCAGCCCCAAGAAATACCTTTTTAATACAGACACAAATTGGTTAAAAATATGAAGAAGACAAACCATACTGACACTTGGTAGAATATGGCTTAACAGGAATGGCTATTTTAAGGTATAATTACAAAACACTAACAGCAATAGACATGGTCATTTCACAGTGATAAAAGATTCAATTAATGAAGAAGACACACAATCTTGAGTGTTTATGTACCCCATACAGATGCAAAATTCACGAAAAAAAAAATGATAGAACTACACACAGTAATAAGCAAATGTACAGGTATCATCTAAGAGCCCAAAGCCTCTTATTAAGTGAGAGAAAAAATAGGCAGAAAGTCGGCCAGAATGTAGAAGAATTCACCACCACCTTTCTTCTCACCAAAATACAACACATGATAACATCATACAATAAATTGTAATTAAAGATTGTCAGAATGATTTAACAATGCACGGTAAATTGCCTAATTACAAAGTCATCAGATCAGAAATCAACAACAAATATATCTATATTATCTTTATCCATTCATCTGTCAAAGGGCACCTAGGATGGTTTCATAATATCTATTTTCTAGAAAGAATTATGCATGATTCTAAAAGAGACAAAAGATAATCGAGGTGACAGATATCTGAAACATGCTTATTATTACACCTTATATATATGAATTGAAATGTCAGTTTACCCCATAAATACATCCAATTACTGTGTCAGCTAAAAATAAATTGGTTTACAAAAGAAATTAAAATGCTATAACACAAATGGCAATATCTGTAATTGAACAAATATATGTTAGACTTCATGAAAATTTAAAACTGAAGTTCTTAAAAATAAACTGTTAGGAGAAAATATCAAGCCACAAAATGGTGAAAACATTTTGCAAAAAGAATAGCTGATAATGGAATGGTATCCAGATCATATAATGAACTCTCCATCCTCATCAAATAATGAAAGAAACTAATTTTTTAAGTGGCAAGAGATAGTGGAATGAATCTGACAAGTCTTTCCAATGTACTTATTTGTTACACCATAGTGAATCTCAGCTGTGTACATCCACAAGACTAGAATCCTAACTGGAATAAATTATATTTCATGCTTATATAAATATATCAAAATGGATTCTACTGTCATGTATAACTAAAAAGAACAAATAAACAAAGAGAGTTGAAAGGATAAATTGTGGGAAGTCATCCTTATTTAACAGAATCAGACTAGGTTAAGCAATGGGATGCAGAGGCCTGGCTTCTAGGAACTGCATAGATGCACGGGAGTGGTTCCCTGTCTCCTTCTGGAGTTTTCCCCCTAAGAGGATGGCTCTCCTAACTCCACCCTATCCTGTCCATCACAGAAGAAGCTCCTCCCCGTCCTTGCCCCCTTTACCTGTGTGTCTATGAATAAAAGAGAGTTGGGCTACTTCAGGTCTAATGTAAAGAGGCCAGAGCTGGTATGGCCAGACTCCTTACACCCCCTCTCTCATAAAAAGAGTATTGGGTCTTATGTGTTTATTGAGTAGATAAGTTTTTTGAGAAATGGACAGAAAAAACGCCAACGTCCTCCTCTGGCAATCAACACTTTCCTCCTCCACGTAGGACACAACACAGAGGACCCCAACAATAAATGACCAAAAAGTTATCCAAATTAATAATGAGCTCAGGGAAACATGCTCAACATTAATTGTCATTAGTGTAATGCATATTGAAACCATACTGATGTGTACATGTGTGCAGAGCACCCCCATTAGAATGGTTATAATTGTAAAAATGGTTAAAACTATGTGATATTCAAGATAGAAAAGTATAGGACCTCTCATACCATGGGCATAGAAAATGGTGGAAATATTTTGGAAAACAGTTTGATAGTTTCTTAATCAGGGAATATAAAGAGGCATGAAAACTATTTTGTGAGTAATGGGTTTCTTAACTGTCTTTTGTAATTTGTTCTTTTTCATTACGCATGACAGTAAAATGTATTTTGGGAAACTATACAACATAGAGTATAACTTATTCTATTTAGGATCCTATTCTTGTGGTTGTACATGATGTAGTTACTCTGGTCATGTATTCAATACAAGGCATGGAGAGTTATGTCTGATTCATTCTGCTGTCCTTCCTGTTCCTCTCCCAACTCCCTTCCCTTCTTTTCTCTTTGTCTAATCTGATGGATTTCTGCTCTTCCTCTACCGACTCTCCCTTGATTTGGATTAGCATCCACGTATCAGGGAGAACTTTTGGCCTTTGGTACTTTGCGATTGGCTTATTTCACTTAGCATGATATTCTCCAGTTCTATCCATTTACTGGAAAATGCCAAAGTTTCATTCTTTTTTATGGCTGAGAAATATTCCATTGTGTATATCTACCACATTTTCTTTATCCATTAATACACTGAAGGTCACCCAGGTTGTTTCCATAGCTTTTCTGTTATGAGTTGACTTCCTATAAACAGTGTATGGTTGTGTCACTGTAGTAGGTTGATTTTAACTCCTTTGGGCCTATGTCAAGGTGTGAGATAACTGGGACAAACAGTGGCTCCATTCTAAATTTTCTGAGGGATCTCCATACTGATTTCCAGAGTACTTGCACCAATTTGCAGCCCACCAACCATGTATGAGTGTACCCTTTCCCCCATATCCTCACCAACATTTATTTTGCTTGTATTCTCGATTGTTGCCATTCTAACTGGAATGAGATGGAATCTCAGCAACAACATCTTGATTATGGTATTTAAACACGTTTAACACATATGTCAAAACTTGTCAAATCCCACATATTATATATGTGAACTTTATTATATTTCAATAATACCTCATGAAAGATTTTGAAAACAAAAAGCTGTACTGCAAGGTCAAAATCTAAGACACGGTTGGGATACAGAAATGCAGGATAAAGTTAGATAATTTAAATCTTTAATCTTATAACAAAGATAAGTGAGAGCTAAGTTTCAAGGGAGGGGTTAGCATGATCATCAGATCTGAATTTTAAAAAATATATAATTATGATAGCAGGCTTGAGCATGGTTTCAGGAGACCAGGCAGCAGGAAAAGCAGGTCTAAGGTACTGCAGACTTCAGATAGAGACAATGGTAACCTGATCTGATAATGATTAAGGCACAAGAGAGCAACATAACCAACAAAAGCAGTTGGGGTGCATTCACAAAGAAAAGCACAGTTGGAATTATCATAGCTCTCTGGCTGAGAGTGTAACATAGCTCTCCATCTATTTTAATATAAAGTATATTTCTGATAGGAACAGATAACACATCACTGCTCCACAGTGCAGTGCCCAGCAATGTGAGCATCTATTACTATAATATACGTAAAAGGCCTAATTTTTATGAAAAGGTCCTACCTTTACATGATGTTTTGTGTTGTTCAATCAACAGCAAAATTTTCTTATAGTTAGGATAAACCAACTCAAAATCCTTTGAGGGTGTTTCAGATGATTGGTTTAAGTTATCAAGGTCTTCCATGGCATTGGCTTGTTTTTTGACCTATAAAATAATATGATTTCCAAGGAAGAAATAGAAAATTACTTAGAGATAAATAAGAACACCAATACAACATATCAGAATCTCTGGGACACTATGAGGACAATGCTAAGAGGAAAGTTCATTGCATTGAGCTCATACATTAACAGAATAAAAAGTCAATAAATAAATGACCTAACATTTCATCTCAAAACCCTAGAAAAAGAACAAATAATCAACACCAAAAGTAGCAGAAGATAGGAAATAAACAGAATAAGAGCTTAAATAAATGAAATTGAAACAAAAGAAACAAATGAAAAACTTGATAAAACAAAAAGTTGGTTCTTTGAAAAAATATACAAAATTGATAAACCCTTAGCCACACTAACAAAGAGGAGACAGAAATCTCAATTTATTAAAATTCATGATGTAAAAAGAAAGATCATAACAGATACTACTAAAATACGGAAGATAATTAGAAATTATTTTGAAAATTTATACCACAATAAAATAGAAAAACTCAGAGACATCAACAAATTTTTGGAGATATATGATCTACCTAAACTGAATCAGGAGGACATACACAGTTTCAACAGATAAATTTCAAGCAGTGAAATAAAAGATACCATCAAAAGCATACCAACCAAGTAAAGCCCAGGATCAGACAGGTTCTCAGCTGAGTTCTACAAGACCTTCAAAAAATAATTAACAACCATATTCCCCAAATTATTCCATGAAATAGAAAGGAGGGAACCTTTCCAAACTCATCTATGAGGCTAGTATCACCCTGATACCAAAACCAGACAAAGACATATCAAGGAAAAAAACTTCAGACCAATATCTCTGATGAACACAGACACAGAAATTCTCAATAAAATTATGGCTAGTCTCATACAAAAACACATTAAAAAGATAGTGCACCACGATCAAGTGGGGTTCATCCCTGGAATGCAAAGTTGGTTCAACATAAATAAATCAATAAATAAATGTAATAAGCACATCAATAGACTTAAAGACAAGACTCATATGATCATTTCAATAGATGCAGAGAAAGCATTTGATAAAATACAGCACTCCTTCATGTTCAAAACACTAGAAAAACAAGGGATAGTGGGAACATAACAGTGTAAAAAGCTTTCTATGCTAAACTCATGGCCAACATCATTCTAAATGGAGACAAATTGAAAGCTTTCTCTCTGAAAACTGGAACAAGACAGGTATGCCCTCTTTCACCACTCTGTTCAATACTGTCCTTCAAATTCTAGCCAGAGCAATTCAATAGATGAAAGAAATTAAAGGGATACAAATAGGAAAAGAAGAGCTCAATGTTTGCCTACTTGCATGATTTGATATTTAGAAGATCTAAAGATCTTCCACCAGAAAACTTTTAGAACTCATAAATGAATTCAGCAAAGTAGCAGGATATAAAATCAATACCCATAACTCAAATGCATTTCTATAAATAAGTGACAAATCCACTGCAAAAGAAATTAGGAAAACTATCCCATTCACCATAGCATCAAAAAACAACAACAACAACAACAACAAAAAAGCCTTGGGACTCAATCTAACAAAACAGGAGGAAGACTGAAAGACTTCTACAAAGAAAACTAAAGAAAGAAATTAAAGAAGACCTTAGAAGACAGAAAGACCTCCCACGTTCTTGGATAGCCAGAATTAATATTATCAAAATGGTCATACTACCAAAAGTTTTATATAGATTTAATGCAATTCCTATGAAAAATCCCAATGACATTCTTCATAGAAATAGAAAAGGCAATCATGAAATCATTTGGAAAATTAAGAGACCCAGAATAGCTAAGGCAATCCTTAGTAAGAAGAGTGAAGCAGGAGCCATCACAATACTAGACCTTAAACCATACTACAAAACAATAGTAAAAACTGCATGGTATTAGCACCAAAATAGACATGTAGACCAATGGTACAAAGTAAAATACACAGAGACAAACCCACATAAATACAGTTATCTCATACTAGACAAAGGTGCCAAAAATATACATTTGAGAAAGATGGCCCATTCAACAAATGGTGCTGGGAAAACTGGAAATCCATATGTAACCAAATGAAATTAGTCTTCTATCTGTTACCCTGCACAAAAATCAGTTCAAAGTGGACCAAAGACTTAAGCACTAGGATGGAGAGAGACCCTGTGCCTACAGAAGAAAAAGTAGGACCAAATCTTCATCATATCAACTTAGGACCTAACTTCCTTAATAAGACTCCTAAAGCCCAAGAAGTACAATTAAAAATCAATAAATGGAATGGGTTCAAACTAAAAAAGCCTCTTCTCAGCAAAGGAAACAATCAATAATGTGAAGAGTGAAGCTACAGAATAGGAAACAATCTTTACCACATAGACCTCAGATAGAGCACTAATTTCCAGAATATATAAAGAGCTCAAAAAACAACACCAAAACTACAAATAACCCAATCAATAAGTGGGCTAAGGCCTGGGTTCGAGTCCCCGGCACTGTGGGATTTTGGAAATAACTGGGCTAAGGAACTGAGCAGACACTTAAGATATACAATCGATCAACAAATATATGAAAAAATGTTCATCATTTCTAGCAATTAGAGAAATGTAAATCAAAACTACTCTATGATTTCATCTTACTCCAGTCAAAATGGCAATTATCATGAATACAAGCAATAATAAATGTTGGCAAGGATATGGGGAAAAAGGTACACTCATACATTGATATTGGGACTGCAGATTGGGGTTACCTTTGGAAAGTGGTATGGAGATTCCTCAGAAAACTTGGAATGGAACTACCATTTGACCTAGCTATCCCACTCCTTGGCCTATACCCAAGCTTAAAATCAGCATACTACAGTGACACAGCCACATTCATGTTTACAGCAGCCCAATTCACAATAGCTAAACTATGGAACAATCCAGATGCCCTTCAACAGATGAATGGATAAAGAAAATATGGTACATATACACAATGAAATATTACTCAGCCTTGAAGAAGAATGAAATATGGCATTTGAAGGTAAATGGATGGAGCTGGAAAATATCATGCTAAAGTGACATAAGTCAATCCCAAAACCCAATGGCCAAATGCTTTCTCTAATAAGTGGGTGCTAATCCATAGTGAGGAGAGGGGAGGGAAGAATGAAGGAACTTTGGATTACACAGAGGGGAGTGAGGGGAGGAGTGGGGTGATAGGGATGTGAAGGATGGTAGAATATGACAGATATTATTACCCTATGTATGAAAAATAATTTTTAAAAATTAAAAATTAAAAATAGAAATAAATTATAAAAAATATGATTTCAATATATCCCCCAAATATATATACCATGTACTAAATTCATAGGAGGGAGCAATTGTCATTTTATATGCAACAATACAGGTACCTGTTCAAAGAGTTAGTTTTTGTTCTTTATCAATGGTGACTGTTTACTAATCACTTTCTCAAAGTAGAAGTCTTAACCTAACAAAAGATTTTCTAATTTTTTCAGGTTACATATTACAATGTACTTTTTTTCAGAGTGCATTTTTTAATAAAATACTATCTTTTATTATTTTTAACAATACCTTCCCCTTTTCATTAGATGCTTTCTCTGTGAGCCTGAAAAAAGAAAAAAACACACACATAACATCCTTTCAGGTAAATACTAACATGTAAATAAGAATGTCTATTATCTTTTTATGTAAAATCTACCTTTGTAATTTATTTCTCCTATTCATAAACTTTACAGGTTATTTAAATTTCAATCATTTTCTACTATCATGAACAGAAAGAGAAACATTAAGGGACAAAGAATAATACTAACAATAAGTCCATAAGAAAAGTAAAATTCAGACCACACTTTTTGACAGTCAAAGCAAAAGTATCATGGTACTTATATTATTTGATAGAAATACAGCACTTTTGCAACTGTAATCCAAATAAAAGACAAACTTTTACTAAAGATTCAAACTCATTAGTAAAACAGGACTTAAAGCCTTTTACAAGGGAAAATCTTTTTGTATAATAATATGAGTTAGTTTCTCAAAACCTACTATGTAACCACTCTGCATGTTTCCAGCACTCTACATGGGTTCAACTTCTTTGCATCTTCACAATTCCACAAGGCAGATAGCATATTAGGTATTTATAAGGGAAGAAACTAGGCAAAGAAAGGCCAAGTAACTTGCTCAAAGGCATACAGAAGGTCAGCAGCAAACCCAGAATACATGTTACAGGTTCTAAAACATGTGTTTCACAATACACTGTAAAAAGTGTTTTAAGAGTTATAATAGCAGATCAGTCTACATTATCATCCCTTATCTGGTGATAATTATAAATAATAATTTTTGAATCTTGCCAATATTTTTTAAATTAAGAGTTTAAAGCAATTGTGGAAATGTAGATCAGTTTCAATAACTAGAGATTTATTTTTTCTACAGAAATTTATCAACAGGCATCATTATCTATTCACTAGTTTATTTGTACATTTCACAAATACTTTCTCAGCACAGAATCCACTTTTAATGCCACTGTTGATATGAGGAAACAAGATTTCTATGCTTTAAAACTTTAAAATCGCAAAGCAATATTGGATACTAGGTTGTCAATTGTTCACATTTCTGTTGTGCACAAACAAAACCTTCCATTTTCCCCAAACAACTATTAAATTAATACACCTGATATTTTAGAGCACCAAGCAAAATCATAGCTACATGATAATTCCCAAGAATTAGAACAAAATGTGTTTAAGAGGCATCATTAAACTATTGTAAGTATACTTTAATTGTGAAATTATCAGTATGCTATAGAACCAACCTCATTTTTTAAATGAGTTCACACTGCATTAGTTTATGGAAATGGCATTTTTACCTACTTCCTTACTGATGAGTATTTAGACTATTTCCAACTTAATATGACAGTGCTATAATAAACACCCTTAATATACATATTAATGTACATATTTATATAAATGTCCTTAACATATATATTGTTTAATGTACCTGTTATGCATATTAGATATATTCACTTACTGTGTATTATGTATAACATATATTTGTCCTTAATATGTGTGTGCAGGTAATGCATTTACAAGTCATCTTTTCTATTCCAAGAAGGATATAGTAATAGAAGTGAAGCTTTTAGGTTTGAGGAATAATATTTTGAATCTTTGGTACATGTCACTAATGTACAATTCCAAAAGTGTTGAAAAATTTAATGTAGGAACAGTGTTTGAGAATGTTTTCTTCCTCACAGTTCTCAACATTGGTTATTAATTTGTAAATAAAATTTTCATCAATACATTTGGAATAAAATGGTATCTCATCATTTATTTTATTTTTTCTGGAAACCTTCCAAGGTTGAACATTCCCAGTTAAAGTTTGGCCCAGCTATCCCACTCCTTGGCCTATATCCAAAGGACTTAAAATCAGCATACTGCAGAGATGCAGCCACATCAATGTTCATAGCTGCTCAATTCACAATAGCCAGATTGTGGAACCAACCTAGATGTCCTTCAATTGATGAATGGATAAAGAAACTGTGATATATATAAATTATGGCATTTGCAGGCAAATGGTGAAATTGGAGAATATCATGCTAAGTGATTAAGCCAATCTCAAATAACCAAAGGACGAATGATCTCACTGATAAGCTGACGATGACACATAATGGGGGATGGGAGGGGGGCAAGATGGAGGAAGGAGGGACTGTATAGAAGGAAAAGAGGGTTGGGAGGGGTCGGGGGAAGGAAAATATAACAGAATGAATCAAACACCATTACCCTATGTAAATGTATGATTACACAAATGGTATGCCTTTACTTCATGTACAAACAAAAAAAAAGTTTAATATTTCTTAATCATGAACATTACACTAAATTAGTATGAGATTTAGAGAATAACAATTATCTATGGTGAAATACTGCCATAGGCTTACCCATCATGTTTTTGATACTTCCTAAGAGAAAAACACTCATGATCAGTTTTTCTGCTCTCTCTCTGTTCAGTTGATTCATCATCATCATCATCATCTTCTCAGCACCTTCACATAGGTTTTGTGATTCTTCTATTTCAATTGGGTGCTCCTTATTTTTTACCTCAACCTTTAAAAAAAACTGATACTTTTCAATAAAAAGGTTTCTTTTTCTGTTTTCATCCTTGATTTTACCACCTGACTTATTTTGTCATTATTTCAGCCCATAAAATATTTTGTGCTTCCTTTAATTTTATAAAATGTCATTGAAAAGTTTTGTAAATTCTGCTTCATTTTTGTTTGAGTGGAGGAAACAGAATTCTTCAAAATATCAAATAGAACAATTCTTCATTCTATGCTTATATTTTGATCCATTCTTTGCTATCTAACATTTACATTCCTTGTATGACTGGCAGATGCAAAGAGAAAAAGACATGAAAGGAGTCCTCTTTTCTCTTTACTACCTGGATCTCCAGATTTAGAGACATGAATCATCCAGATTTAGAGACTGCATCATTGTTGGGCTTCAGTAAATCATGAATCATCCAGATTTAGAGACTGCATCATTGTTGGGCTTCAGTAAACACAGGAAGATTTCCCCTTTCTTCTCTAGTCTTTACCCCTTTCCTTTTGCAATTTTTTTGTCATTTGGATCCAGAGAAAGCAATACAGTGAAGGTGCTCACTGCATTGTATGCACTAAGTTTGCTGCAACACAAGGAACAGGGCAAACCGGCTGCCTTGTAACTTGAGTGCTGGAAAGTGAGATGCTTCCCAGACTGGTTATCTACATTAGCCCCACTATCTACCCGGGAGTAAATTCAAGAAAGATTTAATGAGTCTATCAAAGCTCCCCAGTGGCACTACCTAGCATCTTGGTGGCATAGAAAAATAGTGCAATTTCATAATGCTGGATCAGATAAATTATCCAGAATTTCATACCTAAACAGATATATTAAATGCAACCGAGGCAAAGTGAAGCAATGCTTTCTTGAGAATGCTCCCAGTACATATGCCACTACATTTATTTTAAAAGGATATCTCTATATTTTTGCTTATATTTTAAACTCAGTGGTCTTCAAAGTCCATGTTTACATCAATATTAAGTAAAAACTTTGGGATTGAGATTTAATGCTTCTTTATGTGATAACATCATACATGCCAAAATTAACAAATTTTCCAAAACAACTTAAAGGGTTGACTGAAATAGAAACTCTTAACAGTAATGATTTTAAAAATGCAGAACTAAATATGTTTAAATAGTTTGAGAAAAACAGATAAATTTATACAGATGGAAGCACAAAAAACAGATTAGTTTGATTGGATATATATGTTACACCTCCCCAAACTAGGCACATGGATATATTTCATTTCAGTCATGACTTCCTTCTCCTGACATTTCCATTTCTTTGTTTAAATAAATGCCAATTAATCTTAGTCCAATAGGAAAAAACAAGCAAAAAACACTTCAAGCTTATTAACATTCTGTAAGCAACTTCCTCTTTGCTTACTTTGGTTTAGAAGGTTACATGGTATAGGACTAAATTTACCAGTTCATATGTACTTGGAAGACTGATTGACTTAAGATAATGAGGAAGAAAGATCATGAGAATGTTTTCTCCTATTTATGGAGAGAGGAACAAGAATCTATTTCTAGACACAATTTCATATTTAGATAACCCCATTTAATACATGAGCTTTTTAAAAGCAGGAAATCAGAATATAATTGATAGAAAAACCAAGAGTAGCAACAAGAGAACATCTATCCCATTTTGAAGGTAATCTTTTGCTTTTTCTAATGCCAAGACCTCTACCTGTACCATGCCTATCTCATTCCTAAACCTTCCCTTGCCTTGCAGTAAGTGATCATCTAGACATTCTTTCATTATTCTGTCACTATGTGGTAGAAAGAAACTCACCTTTTCTAATTCAGTTCTTATGGCTGTCAGCACTGTGATGATCATATAATGACTTCTGGAACACACCCTGTATTGATTTTGTTTTCTTATAAGTATCTTTAACAGTGTAAATACTGTGCCTTTTCATTTGAGTCAAGTGATTCACTCCTTGGGAGTAGGTAAGACGTGAATTGAGATGGCTTTTCATCTTATTAGACCAGGCATATGTCCAACATTTAAATTCCAACTAGGAGTACTTCTGTTCATAGTTGGTTTTATTTGAAGATCAAATTTTTGGTCTTCTTTCATTGTAACTATTAACAACTTCTGTGTCCCTTGCTTTTTTTATTTTCTGTATTATTATAAAAATCCTCCTCCTCAGTGTTAGAAACAAGTTCAGTTTCTAATTTGTGATTTTCAGGCTCTAATTTATTTTCACTTAGATGCATCTCAGAAAATGATTAGTGAGAATGTTCCAGGGACTCAGAGCATGCATGAGAAGGAAAGATATTTTCAACACTGTGTTCTTTTTGTTTAAGATATTTCTGCATTACCACAGAGACAGACACTCCAGAAGCAACTTTTTCCTTACAATCAAGTACATGACTTGTCAAATTAAAGGGTGTTTTCTTTAAATTGGTTTTTCCTTTGGAGTTATCATATTTTAAAAGCTGGTATCAGTGCACACCAAACAAGGCAATGTATGGATGTGAAGGACCTGAGGAACAAAAGCAGTTGAAATCCACTGGATGGCAGGGACATGGGTTTGGCAACGTGAGCTGGCGTCTCCCTGCCAGCACAGCTAGGCAGCCCCTCCACAGTCCCTCCTTACTCACCTAGCTCTCACCCTGAGTCACCCTCCTCAGGGTTCAAATACTCTCCCTGAACTCTCCCTACTTAATCTGCTGTTCTTGAGTAACTCCTCTGACCTTTTCATTACCCTGACTCCTTCACCTAAGCTTCTGGAATTTTGTCCTAGTAAGCAAATAATTCTAAGTTCTTTAGATACAGAATATGGCAGAGCAGATTTGGTTATAACCCCTGCACAGTTCAGAAAGGAAGCAGTGAGATAATAGCTTCCCAGAAAGAACAATGCTACAATTTTCTACCTGGACTACTGATATCAAAGTAGACTTCAAACCAAAATTAACCAGAAGAGGCAAACAGGGTTTTTTCATACTGTTTAGGGGAATCAACCAACAGCAAGATAGAATGATTTGAATATTTGTGTCCTAACCACTGGTATACCAACAAACATAAAACAAACCTTTCTCAATATAAAGAATTAAGTAGATCACAATACAGTGACATTGGGTGATTTTAACAAGCCTCTAGCATCATTTCACAGGTCATCCAAACATAAACTAAGTAAAGACTCTGAAGAACTAAAAATTAGTATTAATATAATGAACTTAAGAGACATTCTAGAATATTTCATCCATTAACAACTGAACTCACTTTCTCTAAAACAGATCATATTTTTGGGCACAAAGAAAGTCTTAGCAAATACAAAAAAGAGATAATTCCTTGCATTCTATCAGATAAGAATGGAATGAAATTAGAAGTCAACGACCAGAGAAAAATCAGAGACCATTTTAACACCTTGAAATGAAATTATACACTTTTGTGTGGGAATGAATCAAAGAATAAATTAAGGGAGAAATACAAAAAATTATTAGAAACAAGCGAGAATAGAAATATAACATATCAAAATCTCTGGGACAGTATGAAGGCAGTTCCAGTGGGTAAATATATAGAACTGATTTCCTACATTAAAATAAAGCAAAAATACCAAATAAATGATCTAACATTATACCCAAATGCCATAAAAAGTACAAACTAATTCCAGGATCAGTAGAAGATAAGAAATAATTAAGATCAGAGTTGAAATTAATGTGATTAAGAATTAAAGGCAATACAAATGATAAATGCAACATAGAGTTGGTTCTTTAAAAAGGTAAATAAGCTAGTAAAACCTTAATAAAATTAACCAAAAGAAAGAGAAGACCCATTCACTTTAAAACAATGGTGAAACTAAGGATAAAAGAAACTAACAACAACATTGTAAAGGGTATATATGAAAAACCCCAGGCCAATATCATGCTGAATGGAGAAAAACTGAAGGCATTTTCTCTGAAATCAGAAACAAGAAAAGAATGTCTACTCTCATCAAAAATCTCTAGCCAGTGCTTTTGGCAAGAGAAGGAAATTAAATGGATACAAATAAGAAAAGAAGAACCAATATTTTATGTTTGCTAATGATACAAAACCATATTTAGAAGACCCAAAAACACTACCCCAAGATTTCTAGATCTGATCCACAAATTTAGCAAAGTAATAAGGTATAAGATCAACATATATAAATCAATTGTTTGCCTATACTACAATAACATATATGCTGAGAAAGAAATCAGGAGAAAAAAATCCCATTCCCAATAGCCTGAAAATATAGCTAGGAAAAAAATCTAACCAATGAGTTGGAAGACCTCTACAATCAAAACTCCAGGCACTGAAAGAAGAAACCAAAGAAGACAGTGGAATATGGAAAGATGTTCTTTGACAAATAAAATGACAAGTCAAAATGTCCATACTACCCAAAGCATTATACAGATTCAATGCAATTCCCATCAGTATACCATTATGTTCATTATGTTCCTCACAGAATTAGAAGAAAAAGTCCTAAAATTCATTCAGAAGAAGAAGAGATTCAGAATAGCCAAAGCAATCTTGTGCAAGAAGAGGGATTCTGGAGGCATCACAATACCTAATGATCCCAAATTATACTGCATAACTATAGTAACACAAACAGCATGGTATTGGCATCAAAACAGACATGGAGATCAACAGAATAGAAGACGAAGAGGTAAATCCACATAAATACAGTCATCTGCTGCTAAACAAACATGCCTAAACATAGGTTGGAGAAAAGACAGCCTCTTTTGTATATGTGGTGCTGGGGAAACTGCATATCCATAAGTAGAAGAATGCAACTAGATCCATATCTTCCCTCTACCCAGAATTAAACTCAAAGTGGATCAAAGACCTAGGAATTAGATCAGAAATTTTTCAAATGCTAGAAGAAATAATAGACTCAACACTCCAACAAATTGGTACAGACAACAACTTCCTTAATAAGACTCAAAAACGGCAAGAAATAAAATCAATAATCAATTAAGTGGGACAGCATCAAATTAGAAGGCTATGCACAGCAAAGGAAACAAGAATATGGACAAAGAATCTTCAGAATGGGAGAAGATATTTGCCATTTGCTCCTCCAACAAAGGATTAATATCTAGAACATGTAAATATCTCAAAAAGATAACCATTCAAAACCCAAGTATTAAGTGGGCAAAATAAACAGACCATCCTTAAAAAACAAAGGCAAATGAACAACAAGTATAAATGTGTACACTGTAACATATTTTCTATCTTTTCTCATAAGAGTAACTTATCAACAACCTGTTTGTTATTAATACTTTTAAAACTTGATACTTTCTATATTTTTATCCCTGTTCCTTATATTTGAAATAGATTTGTCAATTTTTCTGACAAACTACTTTTCTAGTTTTTAGAGTCAGTCTGCTATGTAAGTCTTCCATGATTATGGGTTTTGTACCTACAAAAAAAACCATATTTCTTTCCTTAAGGCTATCAGTATTTTATTGATTTTTCTAGTGTACCTTTACCACTTGAAGAATAAATTATTTCTTTACATGTCAACCCTATTTACACCTAGAAATATGGGGACAATGTTTGAGTCACTTTGTATGAACAGCCTTAATTTATTTGATCCCCAAATTACGTATTGAGTTCCTGGTGAATGCTCCAAAAGGGGACCAAAAGGTGTCAGGGATGGTTTTTCTAGAGGTAGCATCTGAACTGAGACTTAGGGGTAAGGGTAGCCAGCCAGAGTGCAGGAAAGAATGGGAGCAGGACAGGCAATAGCAAGAGATGAAGACAAGTATTAAACAGGGTATGTGCTTGTTTAAAAATATAGGAATTGGTGAGGAACAATGCCAGAGCAAAGGGTAGACAGGGAAAAGGGCTAAAGATGGAGAGTTAGGCAGATGTCATATTACAGAACCATTAGTGGTAACTTTCAGATATTTGACCATTAATGTTTAAGGAATCCTTTATGGACATAATTGCATGGGAAAGAAGCTTACATAATTACATGTCTCTAAATGCTATGCATACAGTGAATGTAAGGGACATATGGATAAAGGAAAGGAGATGAACAAGTACAAGATAACTGCAAAATCCAGATGATACATGCCTGAAATGAAGGAATTCTTACAAAAATATTTTTGAGTCCTGTGTAAAATGAATTTTTATTGAATAAATTCATGTATAAATCTAATTCTCTGATAAATGACACTCTGCTCAAATATCTACAAAAAAAATCAAATGATCTGTAAGATGAATTACGGGGAATGAGTAATTTGCTTGTGTTTACTTAGTTGGTTTTCACTTTTATATTTTCCTAGGCTCAGGGCAACCATTTAGGTGTTCTGTTAGTAATGTCCGGATTGTTGGATCTACCAGACTCAACAATGAATGAGACAAGTCTGGGGGTGAAGCTCAGTGATAAGGTATCTTCTTAGCATGCAAAAGACTCTGATTTCAAACCCCTTCCTCTGAAAAGAAAAGAAAAAAAAAAAAAAACAGAAAAGGAATTAATAACACTGAACTCAAGGTATAAGTAAGTAACTGTAGACTTACAGCTCTTAGGAACTACCCTAGAAATAATTTTCTTCTCTAAAACACAGTACAAAGTGTACAGACAAAAGAAAAAAAATTAAATATACATAAATATTGTGTGATTTCATCAAGTGAGTGAATAGGTACTGAATTAACAGAAAAATAGAGGTGAACAAATATTCAATGAAATTAGTTGCATAGGCTTGGTATCAAGGTAGCACTAAATTTGATTTTTTAAGGAGAGGTGTTCTCTCTTTTTAAAACCTTGTGTCCAACTCCTGAAACCAAGGAAAACTTTTGTTTCATCCCAAGAATCAGGGACTGTAGACACGTACCAATGCCCAGCTCTCTAATGTGAATTTTTCTAATGGAGTCTAAAATCTAATTCTGAATACCTGAAAATGAATGGGAATTCCAGTGGCATAAAGGTAAATATAGAAACATTCAAGATTAAGATCATTTTCTTATACTTATATGGAGCATTTTTTTTCAAACATGGTCACCAACACTGACATTTGCCATGTTTTCCTAAATAGTTCCACTAAACTTGGAAAAACAAAAGAATTAGAACTGGAAAGTCTGCTGCATTTCTAAAGGATAAATTTCAAAGATGCAGATAGACTGTAACAACATTTTTCCTCAAAGTGACACACCAGAGTCATTTCTACCATTTTATTACAAGAATGGACCATATCCCTCAGATTCTTCTGCAATAAATGCACAATTCTTATCAAAGAAAGTTTTGTGAACTGATAAACTGAGGTATCTATTTTTAGAATAACAGTGCATAAAAAATAGTCTTCTTTTTCCATGCATGGGTTGGATACCCATGTGCCTACATGTCTCGCATCATCTGGTTGAGTTGTTTGGTGTTCTTGATCCACTCATGTGAGAAGATGTACCAAGATCATCTAAGAAAAAATGTACAGTAAGCTTAATGCATTGGAGCACAGTAATAAAAAAGGAAAGATAAACAGATGTCCATGAATGATTAAATATCAATATCCTTTACTTTTCAAAACCTGTGTAATTGATCCTCAAAGTAACAAAGTGTTCAAGGAGTAAACTCTATAATGTGTTTTATTCCCAACATTACTCTGCTGTGGTATACCTTGTTAGTCTTTGAAGCACTTTCATGAAATGACTACCTTATTAACAATTATCTATTTGGGTCAAGTATGTTGCTCAGGGAGGGCCATGGGATCCACTCCCAGCACCAATATCAGAGGGAAAATACAAATCAAGGGGAAATTTTCACTCTTTCAAAGTCCAGCCAATATTTCTATAACAAAATATATTCATATGAATAACTAATGTCAATATGTTAAATATATCCATGTCCCTGCATGTTATGGAAGAAGAAGAATGAGTGACTTAGGTGTCTTCCCATGCCAACACACCCTCCTGATTCCCATAATCTCTGGAGAAGGAATAATCGAATCTTTTGCTTACAATGCAAATGTTGCATTTGTTCCCAATGTGCATTTCCTCATCATTTCTTCCAAAATTACCAAGTTAACTTCTTTCTTTCCTTCCTCATTTCCCTACCTTTCAGTAGTTTTGAAGTACCCTCTTGACTGGTGGTTGTCATGCTTACAATTTTACATTCACTGTATAGGCTTATTTCCACTTTGTCTTTCCTCCCTATTTAGCAATTTTATTACAGAATTATACTTTCTATCACTTCAACTTTTTGGTTTTCCACCTTTTTCAGAAAGCATGTTTAGATATAAAAACAAAATATATGCCACCCCTAGATCTTGTTATGTCTTGAACTTGTATCCAACAGATCTACATCCAGATTTTTCTAAAACGAAGTGTATACTGGCTAAGTACAATGTGGTTGGGAAACAAAAGTATTAAAATAATTTAGAAGCCTTGAGAAATGTAGAATCCCAGACCTACTATTCTCAGACAGAATGAAGCTGTTTGAGAAGTCATAGTCTTTCTGATGGACATTATTTTAGCTGTGGTTTTCCTGAAGTCTCCAGAAGAATTCTACAAATTTCCTCTTCCTGAATCTCATGTACTGGACTACATGACTCTCTCCTAGGAAGCAGCAACATTTTTAAATAACATCAAATTACATACATGCATGACTCACTATGTTCAAATGTTCATATTCATTTATGACAAATAAAAACAGGATCAGGTAATTTAGTACTTGCTACCTTTAGAACAGTGAGGAATACAGGCAGAGTGGGAAGTCTCTACTCTACTTCTCAGACAAGTTTTGGAACTGGAAGTTTACAAATTCTTCCCACACTTTGAATAGCCTATCATGTTTCTAAAGTATTATATAAATATCACTCCCTTCAATGTATACACGTAGTTCTTTTTCTTTATTTACTGTCATTTCTGCCTTTCTTATTCTTCATTGCCATTCTTTAAGGCAAGAGAAGTGACTTCTCATGTCCTTTTCTTTATTTCTCAACTTTCCTCTGCACTTAGGGTGTCTTGAAATGGAACGAATAATTCAGCTCATCTACTGATACTCCCATCTTGCTGAGTCTTCATACAATATGCCACTCATATGCCTTTAATTTCTTTTTTCCTTACTACCTTCAGGTATTAGAATATAACAGTGCTTTATAGGATATATAGCTATTACCTTCTGCATGTTTGTTTATTTTCTGTTCAGCTCTTTGATCTTCAGCCACAGTAAACTTGCCAACATACCTCAGTGGAAGAGACTCAGAGACATTCTGGTAAAATTAACATTCATAATGAGTTGCATAAAGATGTCCTACTTGCCTTTTAGGAACAGATCTAAATTTCCATTGCTGTCATCAAGGGTACTTAAAAAGAAGACTGGCATTTACTGTGAACCAAAACCTTTCCAAAGAGAACCTCATGTATACTCTCTAGAATAAACTTAATTTTGCCTGCTCTTGGCAATCGTTAACACAGCCTGGAAGGAGAGAGGGAGTCATATGCAGAGACAAGGTCCTAAATAATGTGCATATTTCAAGAAAGAACAAACTTCAGTATATATAACTCTACTTTTACATTCCCCTCCAATAAGAAGAAAGTTATTTATAAACAAATGCTTTATACAAATTCTCATCTACAAACTTGTTATAATACAGTATTAAACATTTAGGACACTCTAATGGCAGGAATTGTGTTAGATAAAATAAAATGGTTGACATGATAAAGACTTTGGAAACATCATGTTGTATATAAATGGAACATTGTAGCAGCTACTTGATTTGGGTAAATAAGGTCTTAGAAAACTACATATATTTTAGGTACTCAGTTTAATAATAGAAATAGCAGTTGAATAAGATGATAAAGTAGTAAGAAAACATCCCTTGACATACATTTCAGTAATATCACATAAACTTTGGATAGACTATGCAACTCTTTCCTTTCAAGAGAAAACTTCAAAGATGTATACTAAGAAAGAAATGTCAGTCTAGAAGTATATGGCACTACAGAAGTCTACTTGAGATTTAGTCTAACTGACTGGGGTACAACTGCATTCGCTGGCTGTGGGAAAACACTGCATTTACTGTGAACCAAAACCTTTCCAAAGAGAACCTCATGTATACTCTCTAGAGTCAGTCACTGTACAGTCAGTGACCAGGTGAGACCAAGAACACACTGGTTAGTAGACAATTAAGAGAATTCCTAAAAGGAATAGGTTACTGTACATGTTTGGCTAGGTGAGAGAGGGTAAGATCCCCTCTGGGGAGACAAGTGAAAGAATTCTAGAAATTTTAAGAAAATCAGACACCATGATAGGCTAAAAACAAACAAACAAACAAACAAAACAGTAGGGTTAATATCCAAGATACACAAAGAACTCAAAAGGCTTAACACCAAAAAAGAAGCACAAATAACACAATCAATAAATGGGCAAAGGAACTGAACACACACTTCATAGAAGAAGAAATACGACTGGTTAAAAATATATATGAAAAAATGTTCAATATCTCTAGCAAGTAGAAAAAATGCAAATTAAAACTACAATGATAATCCATCTCACTCTATTCAGAATGGCAATTATCAAGAATGCAAATAACAATGAATGGTGTCAAGGATGTGGGGAGAAAAGCTCATTCATATATTGCTAGTAGGACTGCAAATTGGTATAACCACTATGGAAAGTAGTATGGAGATTATAGAAAACTTGGAGAGGAACCACCATTTAAGCCAGTTTTCCTATTTGTTGGTTTATTCTCAAAGAAGTTAAAATCATCATACTATGGTGATGCAGTCACATCAATGTTTACAGCAGCTCAATTCACAATAGCTAAACTATAGAATCAATCTGCAACTCCTCCCTTCAACAGATGAGTGGATGGAGAAAATGTGGTATACACACAATGGAATATTATTCAGTCATAAAAAATGGAACTTTGGCATTTTCCAGTAAATGGATGGAAACAGACTATAATATTAAGTGAAATAAGCCAATTCCAAAGGATGAATGTTATTTCTAATATGTGGATACTAACCCACAACAAGGAAGGGGAGGGAAGGAAAGAAGATAATTGGATTAGGAAAAGTAAAATGAAGGGAAGGGAGAGAGATAGGATAGGAAAGACAGTAGAATGAATTGGACATAACCTTTCTTTGTTCATAAATGAATACATGACCAGTATAATTCTGCATTATGTACAACCACAAGTATGGTATCCTAAATGAAATGGGTTTTACTTCATGTACGTACAATATGTAAAAATACACTCTACTGTCTTAATATATATAAAAACACCAAATAAAAATTTTAAAAAATAAAATAAAATTATCAAAGAGAAAATAATCAGTAGAGTTTAGGATAGTTTTGGAATTCCATATGCTCTATCCCATGTAATCTTAGTGCCTGGCTAGGGAACCATTTTTTCCAGGGGGCCTTTGTGTACGCTTACTCATGGTTGACCAGAAATCCCTGCCGTTTTTTTATGTCTAAAAAACCCACCTGCATCATTCATTGATTGGGGCATCAGGATTCAACTGCAAGAGTCAGGCCTCTTAGTGTATCATTTGATATTGCCATCTGACTGCTATTACACTTGTTCAGATTTCTTAGCATATCTGTTCCTAGTATGTCTATGGGAGCTAAGTGGGTACAATTCCCATTTACAATTAGTGGTTTGATCCTAGCAACAGGGAACAAATTCAACTCTGTGTGCTTTCCTCAGGATTTATGGGTAAAGAAATTTATTTACTAAGTTTCTAAAAATATGTAGATTAATATTTGCTTATGTTTCTATACATTACAACAATAAAATGATTGTGATGATGTTATCTCACACCCTGTTTCCCAGTCACTGCAGAATGTGAGGAGAAAATGACAGACAAATGTGACCTACTGTTCTCTCTGTCCAGAATGTCCTTCTAGATTTATGGGGCTGGTTCCTTCCCTTCCATTACTTGTCAGCTTAAATGATAGAATTGGAACTATCTTCACTGATTCCAGAATTCCACTCTTCCTCTTATCCACCTCTGAACAATATATAAACTACTTAAATTTAAAAGAAGTGTGAATTATATTGTCTTCTAATTCTTACTTAAAATAAATTTTGAGTCTTTCAGAAGAATCTAGTCTACAGTTCCTGACATCCTTAACTTCACTATTTTTTGCTGGGTCTGCATTATATCCTGTGTCTCCACTCTCTTATTCAATCTAAATGTTTATATTGCACTTCTTTGAAGAATATGTCCCATTTTTCTCCCTTCTCACCTTCAGATTCACCTAGCTCTTCATTTACTTTTCTTTCTAATTCTTTTCGTCCATAATAACATACCTGAGAATTGTTTACTACTAGAAACTTCTATGAATCTCAAACCTGTGCACATGTCTCTCTTGGTGTAATATTTATTTTCTACTGTGACCTAGTAGGGGCCTTCTATTTCTTTCTAGGATTGTCAAAATCATTATGAGGATATGGGAGAAAATATGTTAAATAAATAGTTGAGAGAAAAATATAAAAAAAGACCTGACCTTTGAGCGAAGCATTGAAGGTGAAGTATTATGCAGGTGCTTTCCTTTGATATGTCTTCTAGGAGCGGTGGAAACCACTTCTTTTTGACTCTCAGAATTACTGATGGCAAGCAAGGCTTGATTTTCTTGTTTTGTAGGTTTATATTTTGTTTTTATGGTAATAAAACAAAGAAAAAAATACATTAAAATTCTTGGAAATTTCAAGCCAACAAACAGCATAAGAATGGGCAGTGTTCATAGAGTTTACCATCATTACTGGATTGCTGGAAATTTTCACATACTTCTTTTCCTTCATGGACATTCTAGGAATGGAAAAAAAAACAACACAAGTGTTATGAGCAAACATTAAATATACTTTCTTCTCAGCAACACACAGATCATTTTCTAAAATAGATCACATTTTAGGCCACAAAGCAATGCTTACTACATATAAAAAATTAAAGGTAATACCATCAGATTATAATAGGATGGTTTAAAAGCCAACAATAAAAAAGAAGCTACTCTAACACCCCTAGATTAAACACTATACTACTGAATGAAAAATGGATAGCAGAAGAAATGAGGTATGAAATTTTAAAAAGCTTAAAGATAAATGAAAAGGGTGACACACATATCACAATCTCGTGAGCACTATAAAGGTGGTTCTTAGGGGAAAGTTCAGTGCACGGATCTCATTCTTGAAAACAATAGAAAATCAGTTTTTAGAGGGAATGCTTTCAGTTTTTCTTCATTTGGAATGATGTTGGCCTTGGGCTTAACATAGATAGCCTTTACAATTTGAGGTATATTCCTACTATCCCTATTTTTCTAGTGTTTTGAACATGAAAGGGTGTTGTACTTTATCAAATGCTTTTTCTGCATCTATTGAAATAATCATGTGATTCTTAACTTTAAGCCCATTGATATGGTGAACTACACTTATTGATTTCCGGATGTTGAACCAACCTTGCCTCCCTAGGGTGAAATTCACTTGATCATGGTGCACTATCATTTTTAATATGTTTTTGTATGTGGTTTGCTAAATTTGTTAAGAATGTTTGCATCTGTGTTCATTAGGGATAATGGTCTGAAGTATTCTTTCCCCAATGTATCTTTATCTGATTTTGGTATCAGAGTGATACCAGCTTCATAGTATGAGTTTGGAAGGGTTCCCTCCTTTTCTGTTTAATGAATACTTTGAGGAGTACTGGAAAGAGTTCTTTGAAGGTCTTGTACAACTTGGCTGAGAATCCATCTGTTCCAGGACTTTTGTTGGTTGGTAGGCTTTTGATAACTTCTATTTTACTGCTTGAAATTGATCTATTTAAATTGGGTATGTCCTCCAGATTCAGTTTGGGTGGATCATGTGTCTCTAGAAAATTATCAATGTCTTTGAGATTTTCTGTTTTGTTGGAGTACAGATTTTCAAAGTAGCTTCTAATTATGTTTTGTATTTTAATAATGTCTCCCGTGATATTTCCTTTTTCATCATGAATTTTAGTAATTTGAGTTTTCTCTCTCCTTCTCTTGGTTATTATGGTAAGGGTTTATCAATTTTGTTTACATTTTCAAAGAACCACCTTTATGTTTGTCAGTTTTTGTATAGTTTCTTTTGTTTCAATTTCATTGATTTCAGCTCTGATTTTAATTATTTCCTGTCATCTACTACTTTTGGTACTGATCTGTTCTTTTTCTAGAGCTTTGAGATGGAATGTTAGGTCATTTATTTGTTGACTTTTTAGTCTTTTCTTGAATGAACCACATGCAATAAATTTTCCTCTTAGTACTGCTTTCATTTTGTCCCAAAGATTTTGATATGTTGTATCATTGTTCTCTTTTACCTCTTAAGAATTTTTTATCTCCTCTCTGATGTCTTCTGTTATCCATGCATCATTCAGTAGTGTATTATTTAGTCTCCAGTTATCGGAATAGTTTCTATTTTTTATTTTATCATTGATTTCTAATGTCATCCCATTTTGATCTGATAGAATACAAGACAGGGATGCCCTATTTCACCACTTCTATTCAACATCACTCTTGAAACACTAGCCAGAGCAAGTTGACAAACCAACAAAGTTAAAGGGGAACGAATAAGAAAAAAAGATCTCAAGCTATCACTATTTGCGATGGCAAGATACTATACTTAGTGGATCCAAAAAACTCCCACCACAAAACTTCTAGAACTAATAAATGAATTCAGCAAAGTAGCAGGATAAAATCAACATGCATAAATCTAATGCATTTCTATTCATAAGTGATGTGTCCTCTGAAAGAGAAATTTGGAAAACTATTCATTAACAATAGCCTCAAAATAAATATAAAGTATTTTTTGTGAATCAAAAAAAATTGATTTAAAGTGAATCAATCTAACAAAAGAGGCAAAAGACAATGAAAACTACATAACACTAAAGAAAGAAATTAAAAAAAAAAAAAAACTTAGAAGATGGAAAATCTCCCATATTCTTGGATAGGCAGAAGTAATACTGTCAAAATGGCCATACTACCAAAGACACTATACAGATTCAATGAAATTCCAATTAAAATCCTAATGGCCTTCCTTATAGAAATAGAGAAAATAATCATGAAATTCATCCTGAAGAATAAGAGACCAAGAATATCCAAAGTGATTCTTAGCAGGAAGAGTGATGCAGAAGGTATCACAATACCAGAAAACTATACCACAGAGCAACAAGAACAAAAAATGGCAAGATATTGGCACCAAAATAGACATGTAGACCAATGGTTCAGAATAGAAGACACAGAGACAAACTCACATAAATACACTTACCTCACACTAAACAACGGAGCCAAAAAAACATACAATGGAGAAAAGATAGCCTCTTCAACAAATGGAGCTGGGAAAACTAGAAATCCATATGCAGTAAAGTGAAATTAAACCACTATCTCTCACCCTCACAAAACTGAACTCAAAATGGATCAAGGACCTAGGAGTTAGACCAGAAATCCTGCACCAAATATGACTAAATCTTCATCATGATGGCTTAGGACCAGGCATCCTTATCAAGACTCCCAATGTGCAAGAAATGAAAGCAGCAATAAATGGGGTGGATTCAACCTAAAAGCTTTATCTCAGCAAAGGAAATAACCAATAATGTGTAAGAGAGACTACAAAGTGGGAGAAAATCTTTTCCACGTGCACTCCAGATAGAGCACTAATCTCCAAAATTTATAAAGAACTTATAAAACTTTACACCAAAAATACAAAGAGCCCAATCAATAAATGGGCTAAGGAACTTGGCAGACACTTCACAGAAGATATAAAAGTGATCAACAAATATATGAAAAAGAGTCTAACGTCTCTATTAATTAGAGAAATGCAAATCAAAACCACCCTAAGATTTCATCTCACTCCAATCAGAATGGCTATTATCAAGAGTACAAGCAATAATAGGTGTTGGCATAAATGTGGGGAAAGAGGCACACTCATACATTGCAGGTAAGAGTTGCAAACTGGTACAGCCACTCTGGAAAGCATTATGGAGAATCCTCAGAAAACTTGGAATGGACCCACTTTTTGACCCAGTTATCCTACTCCTCGGTTTATGCTCAAAGGACTTAAAATTATCATACTACAGTAAAGCAGCCACATCAATGTTTCCAATATCACAATAACTAGATTGTGGAACCAACCTAGATGCCCTTCAATAGATGAATGGATAAAGAAACTGTGATATATATGTATATATATATATATATATATACATATATATATATACACATACATATACATATATATGTATACATACAAAATGGAATACTATTCATCCATGTAGAAGAATAAAATCATGGCATCTGCAGATAAATGGATGGAATTGGAGAATATCATGCTAAGTGAAATAAGTCAATTCCAAAAAACCCAAAGGCTGAATGTTTTCTCCGATAAGTGGATGATGATACATAAAAGGGAGGCAAATGTGGGGTAAGAGAAGAATAGAAAAATTTTGGATTGTGCATAGGCAAATGAGGGGAGGAAAGATAGTGGAATGAGATAAACATCATTACCCTATTCAACATGTATGATTAAACAAATGGTGTGAATCTACATTATGTACAACCATAGAAAGGAAAAGTTGTAACCCATTTGTGTACAATGAATCAAAATGCTGTTTGTAAAAAATAAAATAAATTTAAAAAAAGAATAGAAAACTAACAAATAAATAACCTTACAAATAAATAACATTACATCTCAAGGCCCTGGAAAAAGAACAAACAAATACAAAAAGCAGCACAAAATGGGAAATAACTAAAATTAGAGCCAAGATCAATGGATTTGAAACAAGAAATTTTAAAAAATCAATGATCAAAAAGTTGGTTCTTTCAAAAAAAAATAAAATAAAATCAATAAAACCCTAACCATGCTAGCCAGAGAACAAAGGAAATAACTCAACATTCTAAAATTCATGATAAAAAAAGAAGATATCACCTTAGACAACACAGAGGATGATCAGAAACGATTTTGAAAACTAATACCTAAATCAAATACAAAATCTTGACAATATTGACACATTTCTAGAGAAAGATTACCTACCCAAATTGAGCCAGGAGGACATAGAAAATTTTAACACATTAATTTCAAGCAATGAAATTTCAAATACTATCAAAAGCCTACCAACAAAGAAAGCCCAGGACCTGATGGAATCTCAGCCAAGTACAACTAAACCTTCAAGAAAGAACTAACATCCATTCTCCTCAAACTATTGTAAAAATAAAATAGCAGGGAACACTTCTAAACACATTCTATGAACCTAGTATCACCCTGACTCCAAGACCAGATAAAGACACAAAAGAAAAGGAAACTTCAGGCCAATAATCCCGTTGAACATAAGTGCAAATGTTCTTAACAAAATACTGGTGAATCTCATACCAAAACACACTAAAAACGATAGAGCACCATGATTACCTGGGTTTCATCCCAGGGATGAAAAGTCGGTTCAACATACAGAATCAATAGATGTAATTCACCACATCAACACACATAAAGATAAGAATCACGTGCTTATCTCAATAGGTGCAGAAAAAGCATTTGAAAAAATAAAGGTTCAAAATACAAGAAAAATGAGGGATAGTAGGTACATATCTGAACATTGTAAAAGCTATTTATGCTAAAACCCAAGGCCAACATCATTCTAAATGAAGAAAAACTGAAAGCATTCCTCCTAAAAACCAGAATAAGACAGTGATGTCCTCTTTTACCAAACAGCCCATGTTACTCTAGCCAGAGTTATTAGGCAAAGAGAGAAAGAAAGGAATTTATAAAGGAAAAGAAAAGCTAAAACTACCTCCAATAGAATGTGACATAATTCTACACTTAGGAGATCCAAAAACTGCACCAGAAAAATTTCAGAACACCCGAACTAATTCATTAACGTAGCAGCATACAAAATTAACACCCATGATTCAATTTCATAAAAGTAAACTAAAACAATTCATGGGCAATAAGGCAACATTGAAAAAGGTAATCAAAAGAATACTATGTATAAAAGAAGATGAAAATCAGACAATAGAGCATGTGAGAGAATAAATCTCACCAGAGTAGGTAAGCAAATGTGAATTAAGAGTGAATTTAATATTAAAAATAAAGTAAAATGACACAAGGAAATATGTACCTCTTTACCATTCATCCTGAATGTAAATGGGCTTGATTTTTCAATTAAAAAACATTAAGTGGAATACTGAATGAAAAAAAAATCAAGATCCAACAGTATCTTGTCTGCAGGAAACACACATCACATGCAAAGAGACTCACAGAATGACAGGATGGGAAATGGTATTTCCATTTCATATAAATGAAGTCAAAGCAAGGAGCAGTAGCTCTTCTCATATTTGCCAAAGCAGACTTCAAGCCACAATTAACCAGAGATCATTACCTATTGGTAAAAGGAATAATCCAACAGGAGTGTTTAATGATTATAAAAGGGTTTATGCCCTGAATATCAGTGCCCTCAATTTCGTGAAACAAAAACTACTCAAATAAAGGAACAGATGGGCCCCAGTAAAATCAGTGTGTGTGACTTCAATATACCACTCTCACCAATACTATGTCATCCAGACAAAAAGTCAACAGTTACTACAGAGTTCAACTGCACTTTTGATCAAAAGGACTAGACAAATGTCTGAGGAATATTTTCTGGGACAACAGGAGAATATTCTTTCTTTTCATAGAATTTTTTCTAAAGCAGACTCTAATTAGGCCATGAAAGCTATTCTTAGCAAATACACAAAGCAATCAAATTAATTCCTTGAATATTATCAGGTCAAAATAAAATACCATTTCAAACCTATACAAAGAAAATGACAGAAACATTACCATCACTTAGAGAATGAGCAATATACTTTTGCATGAAGAATTCATCATCAAAGAAATTGGGGGAAGTATTAAAAGTCCCTTAGAATCAACTGAAAAGAGATACACATCCCAGAATCTATGGGATACAATGAAAGCAGAATAAAGATGAAACTTTTAAATACAGATACATACCATAAAAATTCAGAGGAATCTCAACTAACTCACCTGTAGATGAATCCTGAGGACTTAGGGAAACAAGAATAATGCAACTCTAAATTCAGTGCAATTAAAGAAATGAAAAGTATTAGTGCCAAAATTAATGAAATGGAAAATGAATAGACAATTAAAAGGATAAATGAAACAAAGAGTTAGTTCTTTGAAATGATAAACAAGATTGGTAAACCCTGAAACAAACTAACCAAAGTACAGAGAGAGAAGATATAAATAAATAAAGTTACAGACAAAAAAGTGGATCTTAGACACTTTTCTGAAATTCAGAGGACCATTAGGGACTATTTTCAAAAGTGAAATGCCAATAAATGGGAAATCCAGAGACCTGTTAGGATAACTTACATTATAAATCTAGAAAATGTAGAAGAAATGGATAAATTTCTAGACAAACATGACCTACAAAAATTGAATCAAGAGGATGCAAGAAATCTAAATAGACCAATAGACTGCCATTATATTAAAGCAGAAATAAAATGCCTTCCAAAAATAAAAGCCCAGGATCAGACAGATTTATGGCTGAAGTTTGCCAGACCATCAAACAAAGATTAACACTGATGCTCCTCATACAATTACATGGGATAGAAAAGGTAAATCCTGACAATCTCATTCTATGAGGGCAATATCACTGTAACAGGAAAACTGCATAAGAACAAAACAAGGGAAGAAAATTATTTAATAATATACTTGAGGAAGTTATTTTGAAAAACCATCATGAAATACTTGAAAACAATTTCAACGACACATTAAAGTGATCACAAAACCTCATGAAATTGGCTTAATTCCAAAAATGCAAGGATGGTTCAACACATGCAAATCAATACATGTAGTACACCACACAGAGAATTAAGGACAAAAATCTCATGATCTAGATGTAGAAAAAGCCTTTGAGAAAATTCAATAACCCTTCATAAGAAAAGTCTTTAGAAACTAGGGACAGCAGAAACTTGTTATAATATTACAAAGGCTATATATGCCAAATCCAAATCCAAAGGCACACTGAATGGTGAAAATCTACAGCATTTCTTCTTAAATCAGAAACAAGTAAAAGATGTGCATACTCACCACTCCTGTACAAAATAGCACCTGAAATTTTAGTCACAGCAATTAGAAAAGGGAAAGAAATTAAAAGTAACAAATCAAATTAACCCTATATACAAATTATCTGATCCTCTTTTAGAAGATCCCAAAAGCTCTACCAGAAGAATGTAAGATGTGATTAACAAATTTGGCAAAGTAGCTGTTAGGAAAATCAACATAAAAATATAAATAATATTTCTATACAACAAAAACAATCTTACTGAGTTATGGGGTTTTGGCTCAATGGTAGAAAACACTTACCTGGCACATGTGAGGCATGGGTTTCTATTCTCAATACCAGATAAAAATAAATAAGTGAAATAAGGGAATTGTGTCCATCTACAACTAAATAAACTTTTTAAAAAAATTCCAGTGAAAATGTAATCAGGATAACAACACTACTCACAAGAGATGCAAAAAAAAAAAAAAAAAAAATAGAAATAATCCAATCCAAGTGGGTGAAAAAACTATTCAAGGAAAATTTCAGAATGATGAAAACAAAATTGACAAAAGACACAAGAAGATAGAGAGACATCTTATATTCAAAAAAAGCAACCTTAATATGGGGAAGATATCCATGTACAGAAAGTGGTTCACAGATTTTATGCAGTCCCTATCAAACCTCCAACGATATTATTCATGCAACTGGAAAAATTATTCTGAAATTCATATGGATGAAAAGCAGACCAAAAATAGACAAAGGAAATCTGAGACATGAGAGCAATGCAGGATGCATTCTTCTCAAAAGAAGAAACGCAAATGATCCAATATATATGAAAAAATATTCAAACTATCTAACAATCAAGAAAATACAAGTCAAACTCCAAAAGGAAGTCCTCCCTCTACTTTGGAATGGCAACCATCAAGTATATAAATTATACTAAATGTTGGTGAGGATATGGGGATAAAAGTTACCTCCAGACATTGTTGGTGGAAACACAAATTATTGTAACTATTCTGGGAAGCAATATGAAAATTCCTCAAAAAACCAGAAATGGAACCACCATAGGATTCAGTTATTTCACTCTTTTATACATATACAAAATTTGTAAAATCAGCAGAACAATTGGAATACAAGTCCATCAATGTCAATAGCAGCACAATGCATATTAGCCAAGACATGATGATGGAATATAAACTGTAGTATATATACATAACACAGTATAACTCTGTATTAAGAATGAAATTATGCCATTTGCCAATACATGGTTGGAACAGGAGAATGTCAGGTTAAATGAAATAAGTAAAATAAGAAATTTGAGTGTTGAAATGATTTTGCTCAGAGGCAGGAGCTAAAACAAACTAAGAGGGACAAAATTGGGATGGATAAAACGAAGTTAAAGGGAAGATTAGTGGAGTAGAACACTGAAATCTGAGACCTAGAGTTATGAGGAGTGAGGTGGGTTAGGTAAGGCAAGGACATGTGGAAGGAATCTGAGAAAATTACTCTTCATTCATGAAAATATATAATGGAGAATTCCACCTTTATGTTTATCTATGAATTAAAAATAAATGAGTGGAAGGTTGACCAGTAGAGTAGAAGATGAGGGGTAAGTGAAAGGAAAGGGAGAAACTAGGGTCTGAAAGAGTGTAAACAACATTCATGTTTCCTAATGTCAATATGAATCCAACTATTATGTATATATTTACTGCAATATGGGAGCAAAAAAAATGGCATTGGGCAAAATTAATATCCATATATAGAAGAACAAAATGAGATCTCTATTTCACACCTGTAGAAAACAACACAAAATGTATAGAAAACCTAGACATAAGAACAGAATCAATACAACTCCTCGCAGGAAATCTAGAGAAAACACCTCAGCAAATAGGTACAGAATAGACTTTATGAAGAGGAATAATACAACTAAGGAAATAATAGCAAGTTGGAGAATAACTGGTGTATAACAAAATCTTCTGCAGAGCACAGAAGACAAGTAACAGAGTGTATAGCATGAAAGACAAACCAAGCCAGTTACTCTTTGACAGAGGATTACTAGACTAAACATATAAACAACTAAAGGAATTCAGCACTAGAAGGACAAACAACCCTTTTAACCAATGGCAAATGAACAGATAGTTCACAAAGGAAAATGCATAATCAGTCAACTCTTACATGAAAAAAGATTCAATGTTTTTTGCCATAAGGGACATGCAAATGAAAATTATGTTGAGATTCCATATTACCCAATTCAGCAAGCAATACTCAAGAATACACAAAGTAAACACTGATGAGAATCTGTGTAATAGCAATCTGTCAGTACTGTTCGTGAGGATGCATATTATTACTTCCACTACTGGGAAGCAGAATGAAGGTAACTTTTCAAATTAAAAATAAAATTTCCCATGGCCTGGTTATACCACTCCCCACTAGTACTGAAAAAATACAGTCAGCAAACAAACAAAGGATTATTTTTCAGCCATAGAAATGGTGTTAGGTGCAGGAAAATGGATGGAATGGGACAGTATCCTGTTAAACAAAATAAGCCAGACTCAGAAGTAAATATGTCATATATGAAAATGTTAAACATGAAATGTGTAGGAAGACCATAAATGGGAAGGGTGAGGAAAAAAACAGAAGGAATAAGAAATGGTAAGGTTATATTTTGGGGTTGACATTCACCAAACTAAGTTATACACATATACAAGTATGACACGGTGAAACCTTCTATTCTGTATAACAAATGTGCACTGGTACAAAACTTTGATCCTCTTAATTATTTTCTGTCTATAATTCCTTAGTGCTAAGATAAAACATGTACTCCAAGAATTAATGAGAAGGGAAGTAATGAAATTTTTTATTAAGTATCTAAAACGTGTAGGCATATATTTTTATGTGTTCTATACTTTAGAATCATAAAATGATTTTGGTGATATTATCTTGCACCCTGCTTCCCAGTCACTCCAGAATGTGAGGTGAACAATGGAAGACAAATTTTCACTCTGCAGAAGATCCTCCTCTTATACATTTATGAATCTGACTCCTTCCCTTCCTTTACGTGTCAACTTAAATGTCTTAGCTGGGATAATTTTCAATGATTCCAGAATTCTCTTCACAGACCCATCCACCTCTGAACTATATATAAACACTTTAAATATAAAGAAGTGAGAATTATATTTTCTTCCACTTCTTACTTATAATGAATTTTGAGTCTTTCAGAGGAATTGAGTTTACAGTTCCTACTATCACTAATTTCAATATTTTGTTGGATTTGCATTACATCCTTTGTCTTCAGTCTCTTATTCAATATAGACATTTATATTGCTCTTCTTTAAAGAATACTTCCAGGGGCTGGAGTTGTGGCTCAGTGGAAGAGCGCTTGCCTCATATGTGTGAGGCACCGGGTTCGATTCTCAGCACCACATATAAATAAATGAACAAAATAAAGGTCTATCAACATCTAAAAAATATTAAAAAAAAGAATACTTCCATTTTTCTCCCTTCTTACCTTCAGATTCAACTAGCTATTCATTTAATTTTCATTCTATTTCTTTCCTTCCACAATTAGGATACCCCAAAATTATTTACTCCCACCAACTTATACAAATCTCCATCCTGTGCATATGTCTCTCCTGATGCTGCGCTTATTTTCTATTGTGATCTAGTAGGGACCTTATATTTCTTTTTAGGATCACTGCCATCATTATGAGGATAACAATAAGTTTAAAAAAGGAATGGGAAACAAGTATTAAAAGACACCGTACCTTTGAAACAGGTGATGACAGGGGAGCATCACACAAACTCTTTTTCTTGATATGGCTTTTACTAGCAGTTGAAACCATATTTTTTCTTTCACTCTTAGAAATATTCTTGTCAAGCAAGGCTCCATGTTTTGGGTTCCCAGGGTCACATTTTACTTTTATGGTAATAAAACAAAGTTAAAAACAAATAAATGAAACTCTCTGTTATTTCAAGGTAATAAACAGCACACATGGGGAGTTTCAAAGAGATTACCATCATTCCTGGATTGCTGCAACTTTTTACACACTTCTCCTTTTCCTTCCCAGACAAACTAGGAAAGACAGAAAAAACATAAAAACAGTAATGAGCAAGCATGAAAAACACTTTCTTCTCCACAGCACCTAGATCATTTTCCCAAAAAGACTACATCTTACTCCACAATGCAATACTTAGTACATACAAAAAAATTAGAGATAATACCTTGCACTGCATCAGATAATAACGGAATGGTTTAGAAATCAACAACATAAAAAAGATAGAAGCTACTCGAACACCTCTAGATTAAATAATACACGACTGAATGGCCAATGGATAGCAGAAAATCAGGGATGAAATTTTAAAATACTTAAATGTAAATGAGAATAGCAGCAAAACAAATCCAAATCTCTGAGAAACTCTGAAGTTGGTTCTAAAAGGAAAGTTCATAGCACTTACCTCATTCATTAAAAGAATAGAAAGTCAACAAATAAATAACTTAACATTATATTGCCAGGCCCCAGAAAGAGAACAAAGCAACACTAAAAGTAAAACAAGATTGGAAATCATTAAAATCAAAGGCAAAATCAATGACATTGAAACAAAGTTTCAAAAAAATTGATGATAGGAAATATTGGTTTGCTAAGTGAAATGTATAGTTGATAAACCATTAGCCATGCTGAACAGAGAATAAAGGACAAAACTCAAAATTTCTAAAGTTCATGAATAAAAAGAAAATATTGACAACTAGAACACTGAAATACAGAGGATAATCAGAAACTTTTGACAACTTATACTCCAACAGAATAGAAAATCAGAAAGAGATTATCTAAATAAATTGAGTTGTAGGACACAGAATTGTAACAGATCAATTTCAAGGAAACAAATTGAAGAATCTATCAAAAGACTTCCAGCAAAGAAAAACCCAAGACCCGATGGAATCTCAGTTGAGTTCAACAAGACTTTCAAAGAAGAACTAACATCAATCCTCCTCAAACTATTATGTGAAAAATAAAAATAAAAGGATGGAACTCTTCCAAATTCATTTCATGAACCTAGTATCATCATGATTCCAAAACCAAACAAAGACACATCAAGGAAAGAAAACTTTAGGCCAATTATCCAATTATTTAGGCCAATAAAATACTGGCAAATTGATACCAAAACATGTTAAAAGGATAGTACACCATGATCAGTTGGGTTTCATTCCAGGGGTTAAAGGTTGTTTCAACATAAGGAAATCAATAGATGTAATTCACCACATCAATACACATAAAGACAAAGACAATACATGATTATCTCAATAGATGAAGCAAGAGCATTTGAAAAAAAGTAAAGGTTCAAAACACAAGAAAAATAAGGGACAGCAGGAACATACCTCAACATTGTAAAAGCTATTTACACTAATTCCAAGGCCAACATCATTCTGATGTAATTTATGAAATAAAAGCATTCTAAATGGATGAATTTATGAATGAAAGCATTCCTTCTAAAAACTGGAACAAGACAGGGGTACTCTCTATCACCACTTGTGTTCAACATAGTCCATGTTAATCTAGTCAGAGTTATTAGACAAAAGAAAGAAAGAACGGGGATACATACAGGAAAAGAAGAGTTAGAACTAGCTCCATTTGACAATGACATGATTCTATACTTAGAACACTGAAAAAACTGAGCCGGAAACACTCTAGAAATCATGAAAAAATTCAGCAATGAAGCAGTATACAAAATTAACACCCAGAAATCAATTGCATAAGAGTAAACTAAGGCAGTACTGAGGGAGGTTCTCAAAAAAAAAAAAAAAGACTATATATAAAAGAAGACAAAAATCAGACAATAGAGCATGTAAGAGAATAAATCTCACCAGAGTAGGTAAGCAAATGTGAATTATGAATCCAAACTGAAAATAAAGCAAAATGACCCAAAGACATACATATCTACCATTCATACTGAATGTAAATGGGCTTCATTCTTCAATTAAAGGCATTAAGTGGACTATTGGATGAAAAAATCAAGAGCCAACTGTACCTTGTCTGCTGAAAACACACAACACCTGCAGAGAGACTCACAGAATGACAGGATGGAAAATGGTATTTCCACTTCATATAAATGAAAGCCAAAAGAAGGAAGCTCTTCTCATATTTGCCTAAGCAGATTTCAAACCACAATTAGCCAGAGATGACAAGTAAGATCACTAACTACTGGTAAAAGGAATAATCCAAGAAGTTTTAATGACTGTAAAGTGTTATGCCCTGAACATCAGTGCCCCATGTTCTAGAAACAAAAACTACTCAAAGTAAAGTGACAGATGGGTCTCATTAAATAAGCGTGGGTCACTTCAATATGCCACTCTCACCAATAGCTACATTATTCAGACAAAAATTCAACAGTTACTACGGAGTTCAACTGTACCTTTGATCAAAAAGACTTCAGATATGTCTATGGAATATTTCTTCAGACAACAGTAGAATAATATTCTTTTCATAGAAACAGACTCTATATTAGGCCAGAGAGGCTTTTCTTAGCAAATACACAAAGCAATCAAACTAATTCCTTGCATATTATCAGATCAAAATAAAATAACATTTCAAAAGCACACCAAGAAAAATGACAGAAACAGTACAATCACTTGAAGAATGAGCAATATACTTTTTCATGAAAATGGATCATCAAAGAAATCAGGAGAAATATTGAAAGACCTTTGAAATCAATTGAAAAGGGAAAGACATATCACAATCTACAGGATACAATGAAAGTAATGCTAACAAGGAAATTTATAAATATGACTACATACCTTAAAAAAATCAGAGGCATCTCAACTAAATAACCTATAGATGAATCTCAAGGTTTTAGGGAAACAAGAACAATCCAACACCAAATCCAGTAGAAAGAAAGAAACGATAAGTATAACTGCCAAAATTAATGAAATGGAAAATGAATGAACAAACCAATGATAAATGAAATAAAGAGTTTGTTTGAAAAGATAAACAAGATTGATAAACCCTGATTCAAACTAACCAAAGACAAGAGGGAGAAGATACAAATGACTAATGTTATAGATGAAAAAGTTGATCTTAAAAGAGACATTGTTTTGAAATTCAGAGGACCACTAGGGACTATTTTGGAAAATTAAATGTCAATAAATGGGAAATTCAGAGGCCTATTAGGATGACTTACATTATAAAAATCAGAAAATGTAGGAAAAATAAATTTCTAGTCATATATGACCTACAAAAATTGAATCAAGAGGATATAGGAAATCTAAATAGAACAATAGCATGCCATTATATTGAAACAGTAATAAAAAACTTTGCTAAAACAAAAGTCCAGGATCAGACATATTCATGGCTGAAATTTGCCAGACCATCAAATGAGAAATAACACTGATGCTTCTCAAAATTACATGGGATAGAAAAGGGAGGACACTGGAAAACACATTCTATTACTGCAATATCATCCTTATAGGAAAACTGCATAGACACAAAACAAGGGAAGAACACTATTTTAATAATATGTCTCGGAAGGTATTTTGGAAAATCCTTATGAAATGCTTGAAAACAATTTCAACAACACATTTAAATGATCATACAATATTATAATATTGGTTTAATTCCAAAAATGCAAGGATGGTTCAACGCATGCACATAAATGTGGTACACCACACAGAGAATTAAGGACAAAAATCTCATGATCATCTCATAGATGTACAAAAAGTTTTTCACAAAATTTGAAATTATTTCTTGAGAAAAGTCTTAAGAAACTAGGGACAGCAGGAACTTGCTATAGTATTATGAAGGCTATGTATGCCAAACCCAAAGCCAATGGCATACTAAATGATAAAAAAATTGAAAGTGTTCCCTCTAAAATCAGAAACAAGTAAAAGTTGTGCATGCTCACCACGTCCACATAAAATAGCACCGGAAATATTGGTCAGAGGAATTAGACAAGGTATGGAAATAAAAAGCAAGAATTCAAATTATCTCTATTTACAGACTATCTGATCCTCTCTTAGAAGATCCTAAAATCTATTGGAAGACTTTAAGATAGAATAAACAAATTTGGCAAAGTAGGTGAAAACAAAATCAACATATGAATATAAATAATATTTCTATACACCAAAAGCAATGCCACTGAGGGCTGGGGATTTGGCTCACTGATAGAGGGCTTGCCTACAGGTGGGAGGCACTAGGTTCAATCCTCAGAACCACATAAAAATAAATGAATAAAATGAAGATTTTTGTGCCCATTTACAACTAAAAAAAATAAATAAATAAAACAACACAAGGAGAATAAAATCAGGATAACAATTCCACTTATAAGATACAAAAAAAATACATAAGAATAACAAAACCAAGGAGATAAAATAACTATTCAAGAAAAATTACAGAATGATGAAAACAAAATTGAAGAAGACACTAAGAGATACAAAGAGACAAATCCACTTGGTTGCATTGAATAGATTTTTGGATATAAGTGTCAAAAACATGTGACCGAGAAAAGACAGCTTTTTTTTTTTTTTTTAAGGGGCTGGAAGCAAAAGAAATGATAAAGAGCATAAAGAAAAAATCTACAGAAAAAGAGAAAATCTATGTCCATTATTTCTCTCAGAGCGCATTAATAACAAGAATATATATAGGCTAAATACAGGACTGGGGTTATGCATCAGAGGTAGAGTACTCACGTAGCACATGTGAGGTGCACAGTTCGATCCTCAGTACCACATAAAAATAATAAATAAAATAAAGTTGTCCACCTACCACTAAAAAAAAAAACTTTTGAAAAAAGAATATATGAAAAACTGAAATGCTTAATATCATGAATACAATTAACCCAATTATTACTAAATAGACATTTCTTAAAAGAAACCACAAACCTTCAAATACTTATGAAAAAAAAATGTTCCAAATCTCTAGCAATCACATTAAATGCAAGTCAAAACTATTCAGAGATTTCCTCCCTCTTCAGTCAAAATGGCAATCGTCAAGAATATACCTAATAAATGTTGGTGAGAATGTGAGGAAAAAGGTGCTCTCACACATTGTTGTGGGACTACGAATTAGTACAGCCACTCTGGGAAGCAATATGGAGTTTCCTCAAAAAACTAGAATGGAAATACCTATATGATCCAGCTATTCCACTTCTGGGAGTATGTACAAAGTTCTAAAATGAGCACACCAATTGGGATAAAAGCACATAAATACCTATTCCAGTACGACTTACAGTAGCCGAGACATAGTCAAGGATTATAAAATGCAGTGTATTTTATGAAGAAGTTTTTCTGTGTTTTAAAGAATGAAATTTTTCCAGTTGCCAATAAATGGATGGAACAGGAGAATATTGTGCTAAATGAAATAAGTCATATGAGAAAATCAGTGTTGAATATTTTCTGTGTTAGATCAAAGCTACAGAAACCTAAAAGGGGACAAAGTGGGGGGGGTTATCATGGAGTTAAAGGGAAGATTAGTGGAGCAGAAAAGATTGATAGGGAGGGAAGAGGGTTAGGGAAGGGGAGGGAATGGGGAATGAATTTGACAAAATTACCCTACTTGCCTACATGAAAATATCATGTTCAATTCCACCTTTAGGGATATCTATAAGAACCAATTTAAAATTAATAGATAAAGGAGTCGAAAGCAGACCAGTAGAGAAGAGGAAGGTGAGGAGGAAGGAAAGGGAAGCTAGGAACCAGGGTCAGAATGGTGTAAACAACATACATGATTGTATCAATATGTATCCAATTATTATGTGCAAGTCTAATGCACTATTAAAAGCAAAACAAATGGCAATGGGTCAACTGGATATCCAAATGCAGAAGAATGGAACTAGCAATCCTCTATTGTTCCCCATGTACAAGATATCATGAAAGGGATAGAAAACATAGATATAAGAATAGAAACATTACAAAACCTTGCAGAAAATGTAGGGAAGCACCTCAACATATAGGCAGAGACTAAAGACTTTATGAAGAGGAATATGATAGCTGAGGAAATCATAGCAAGGTGGAGTGCAGCAAAATAAAATCTTCTGAAGAGCAAGGAAACAACTAATGGACTGAGGAGAAAATATATAGCATGGCAGATGTACCTTGCCAGTTACTCTGTGACAGATGATTAGAATAATAAATATATAAATTAACTAAAAGGCCAGCACTGGAAAAAACAAACAAACAAAAAAAACCATTTAAGCAAAGGCAAATAACAGATAGTCACAAAGAAAATGCATATTCAGTCAACTCTTATATGAAGTAATAATCACTGTTTTTAGTCATCAGGGGACATGCAAATCAAAAGTCCATTGAGTTCATCTTACCCCATTCAGAAAGGCAATTTTCAACATTACACCATAATAAACCTGATAAAGATGTGGGGAACAGTAATTTTTCAACATCGTTGGTGAGGATGCATACTAATGCATTTGCTACGGAAATCAGGATCGAGATTACACATAAAAAAATAGAAATAGCATGTGGTCCACCTATACTACTCCACTGTTTCCTGAAAACTACTGCCAGCATATACACAAAAGATTATTATTCAGTCATAGCAATTGTGTCAAGCATAGAACAATGGGTGAAACTGGACAGCAGCATGTAAAACAAAATAAGGAAGGACTCAGAAGGAAACTATTCATATGGGGACAAGTTCATTATGAAAGTGGAAGGGAATTCTTTTAATATGCATTTCTCTAATTACTAGAAATGTTGAACACTTTTTAATATATTTACTAATTGCCTGTATATCTTTTGTACAGTGCTGTCCAATTCCTTGGCCTATTTATTGATTAGGTTCTTTGCATTAAAGTTTTGTGAGTTCTTCATAAATTTTGGAAATAAGTGCTCTATCTGAAACACATGTGAAAAGATTTCCTCACACTCCTTTTCACTCTCTTTTCATTCTTATTGGTTACATCTTTGCTGAGGAAAAAGCTTTTTTTGTTTTAATCCATCCCATTTATGATTCTTGCTTTGATATTTGCTTTGAGAGTCTTGCTTCAATTAGAATGCTATTATCAAGAACACAAACAATAACAGAAGATGGCGTGTATGTGGGGAAAAGGCATACCTTTTATATTGCTGTTGTAGTTGCAAATTGGTGCATCCACTCTCTCTGGAAAGCAGTGTGGAGATTCTTCAGAAACTTGGAATAGACCAACTTTTGACCTAGTTATCGCACCCTCCTTTCATACCCAAAGGACTTAAAATTAGTAGTACAGTAACACAGCCACATCCAATACTTATAGCACGTTCACTTCAACAATAGCTAGATGTGGAACCAACTAGATGCCCTTGAACAGATGAATGGATAAACAAACTGGGCGTATATACACAATGGAATATTATTCAGCCATAAAGAAGAAAAACATTATGGCATTTTGCAGATGGAATTGGAGAATATCATGCTAAGTTAAAATAAGCCAATCCCCCAAACCAAAGGCTGAATGTTTTCCGGATAAGTGGAAGATGATACATACTGGGGTGAGGGCAGGGTGAGAGAAGAATGGAGGAACTTTAGATTATATAGAGGAAAATGAGAGGTGGGAGGGGACAGAGCATGAAAGATGATGAAATAAGAAAGACGTCATTAGCCTATGTACAAGTATGCTTGCACGAATGATATGAATCTACATTGTGCACAACCATAGAAAAGAAAAGTTGTATACCTTTGGGTATAATGAATAAAAATTCAGTCTGTAAAATGAAAACAAAATGAATTAAAAAAATAAGAAAAGGAAAAAGAAAGGAGAAGTAAGAACATCAGTGCAGAGAAAGTGAAATGGAAGAAGAGGGACTGGTAAGGCTAGATCATAGGACTGACATTCTTGAAACTATGTTTATATGCATAGACAAATATACCACAGGGAACTTCTATTCTTAGAAAAGAGTGCACAGGTATAAAACTTGAAAGACTTCATCTTTTCAGTCTATACTTCAATAGTGGATAAACATAAAATATTATTCAAAAGTCTTAAAAGAAGAGAAGTAAGGAAAATTTATTCATTAAGTATCTAAAATGTTTAGGCATATATTTGTATGTTTCAATAACTTATAATTGTAAAAGGATTGTGGTGATATATTCTGATACCCTTTCCCCATTAACTCCAGAATCTTGGGAAAAGAATACTAGAAAGATGCTCTCTTTGTCCAGAATATTCTCCCCCTAGACATTCAATGCCACATTTGGAAAGATCTTTACTGAGTCTAGAATCCATTCACACAGCCATCCACATCAGAACTATATAAGTACTCCATGAATTTAAAAGAAGTGAGAATTTCATTTTCTTTCACTTCTTAATTAAAATGAATTTCAATTGTTTCAGAAGACTCTATTCTACAGTTCCTGCCATCCTTAACTCCACTCCATTCCTTGTGATTGTATTATATCCTTTCTCTTCACTCTCTTACTCAATCTAGATATTTATCTTGCTCTTCTTTAAAGAAGACTTCCTATTTTTCTCCCTTCTCACCTTCAGATTCAACTAGCTATTCGTTTGATTTTCTTTCTATTTCTTTCCTTCCCCAATATAATACCTGACAATTGTTTACTCCCACCAACGTCCACACATCTCAATCCTACACATATGTTTCTCTTGGTCTCTCATACTTACATGCCATTGTGAACTAGTAGGGACCTTATATTTCTTTCTAGGATTACTGTCATTCATTATGAGGATATGGGAGATTTTGTTAAAAAATGGGTGGGAAAAAAGTATGACAAGCCATCTTACATTTGTGTCAGGTGAGGAGGAGGAGGAGGAGGAGGAGCAGGAGGAGGATGGAGGAGTCCCATGCAAGGTCTTTACTTTGATGTGTCTAGCACGAAGGGCCGAAACCACATGTTTTGCTTCACTTTCAGAATTATTGTTGTCATAAAAGGCTCGATCCTCTTTTCTCTTAGAGACACATTTTGCTTTTATGGTAATAAAACAAAGTAAAATATACATGAAACTCTATAATTTCAAGTCAACAAACAGCACAACAATGGGCAGTCTTCAAAGAGATTACCATCATTCCTTAATTGCCAGGAATTTTCATATACTTCTCCTTCACGAACATTCTAGAAGGGAAAAAAACAGAAACAAAAACATGATAAGTTCAATGAATAAGCATTCAGTACACTTTCTTCTCACCAGCGCACAGATCATTTTCTGAAATTAACCATATCTTAGGTCACAAAACAACTCTTAGTGCCTATGAACCATTAGAGATAGTCCTTGCACACAATTGGATTATAAGGGTGTAAAATTAGAAATCAACAATATAATGAAAAAATAGAAGCTACACCAACCCCTCTAGACTAAAGAATGCACTATTGCATGATCAATGAATAGCAGAGGAAACCATGGATGAAATTTAAAAATACTTAAAGGTGAATGAGAATAGCAACACAACATATGCATATCGCTGAGACACTCTGAAGGTGTTCTCAGAGGAAAGTTCATAGCACTGATGTCATTCATTAAAAGAACAGAAAGTCTCCAAACAAATTACCTAATATTACACCTCAGGATCCTGAAAAAGGAAGAACAAATCAAAACTAAAAGTAGCACAAGACAAGAATAAGTGAAAATCAGAACCAGAATCTATGAAATGGAAACAAAAAAGTTTCAAATGAATCAATGATACACAAAAGTTGATTCTTTGGGGAAAAAAATGATAAAGTTGACAAACCCTTGGCCATACTAACCAGAGAAAGAAGGAAAAAGCTTAATTGTCTAAATTATGTGACTTAAAAGTAAATATAACCATGGACAACACCAAAATACAGACGATAATAAAAAACTATTTCAAAAACTTATAACCCAATCAAATAGAAAATCATGAAGATACTGACAAATTTCTAGAGAAAGATTATCTACCAAAATTAAGCCTGGAAGACATAGAAAATTTAGACAGATCAATTTCAAACAATGAAATTCAAGATACTATCAAAAGCCTCCCAACAAAGAAAAGCCCAGGACCCAATGGAATCTCAGCTGAGTTCAACCAGACCTTCAATGAAGAACTAATATAAATCCTTTTCAAAATATTCTATTGAAAAGAAAAGGACAGGGTCCTTCTAAACTCATTTTATGAAGCTGGGATCACCCTGAGTCCAAAATGAGATGAACACACATCAAAGAAAGAAAATGTCAGGCCAAAGTTCTGGGAAAAAAAAAAAAAGTTCTGAATAAAATACTGGTACAACTCATACAAAAACACATTAAAAAGGTAGCACACCATGATCAAGTAGGTTTCATCCCAGGGATAAATGGATGATTCAGCATATGGAAATCAATAGATGTGATTCACTACATCAATACACATAATGATAAGAATCACATGATTATCTCAATAGATTCAGGAAAAGCATTTGACAAAATGGAAGTTGAAAACACAAGAAAAACAAGGGACAGTAAAAACATTCCTCAACATTTCAAAAGATATTTACTCTAAAACAAAGGCACACACAAATCTAAACAGAGGAAAACTGAAAGCATTCTTCCAAAAATTGAAACAAGACAGGGATGCCCTCTTTGACCACTTCTGTATAATAGTCCTCATCACTCTAGCCAGAGCTATTAGGCTAGAAAGAAAAGGATTCAAATAGGGAAATAAGAACTAAACCTAGTGATGTGATTCTCTATGTAGAAGAGCAAAACACTGCACCAGAAAAATTCTAGAATCATGAACACATGCAGAAAACTAGCAGGATACAAAATTAACACCAATAAGTCAACTGCATAAGAGTAAATTAAAACAGTTCATGACCACTAAGGAAGCATTTCTGAAGGTACTCAAAAGAACCCCATATGTAAAAGAAGATGAAAATGAGACAATAGAGCATGAGAAAGAAAAAATATCACTAGAGAAGGCAGGCAAATTTGAATTATGAGCAAATCCAATACAAAAAATAAGTAAAATGACACAAAGACATACATACCACTCTACCTTTCATACTGAATGTAAGAGGGCTTCATTCATCAATTAAAAGACAGGAAGTGGAATACAGAATTAAAGCCATCAAGACTCAACTGTGTAGAGCTTATCTGACAGCAGTCACTGACACCATGGTCTAAGTAAGCCAAACAGTCTGAACAGAGAAACTGAGGTAATGGCAAAGACTCACCATGGAATGAAGGTTTTTGTAGCTGTTGAGGCTGAGTTTGAACTGAGAGGAGGCCTCATTCTGACATGCATCCCAGAAAACTGTGATGTGAGCTCTCTGGTGCTGCCTTGCCTCATGCTGTGTGCTGGAGCTTGCCATTCCCCCAGTCCTTTGTCTCAGACCTGTTGCTGGGCAGAATTGCTTAGGCATACTTGGTTTGTTCATACTACGTGGACCCTCAACGTATAGTTCACCTACAGGCTGACTCTGTTATACTTTAACAAGCATGTTAACCTGATTGGATAAGGTGTCTATATATGTCCTGTGCAACCCTAAATAAAATTAGATCTGTGCCTTCAGAGCTTGATCTCTGATGCCTGGGTAAGCGCACTGGGTAAGAGTAGGCATTGTCGTCCTCACCCTCAGCAAACCGGTCTCAGAACATCTACACAACTGTATCTTGTCTGCAGGAAATACCCATCATATTCAAAGACACTCACAGAATGAAAAGATGGAATTGGTACTTCCATTTTATACAAAAGAAAGACAAAGGCAAGGATCAGCAGCTCGTCTCATATTTGCCAAAAGACTTCAAATCACCATGAGCCATAGATGGCAAAAATATCACTACCTATTGGTAAAAGGAATAATCCAACAACAAGTTTTAATGGCTGTAAATATTTATGCAATGAACATCAGTGCACCCAATTTCATGAACAAAAACCACTCACTGTAAAGGGACAGAAGAGCCTAAGGAATATATATCAGTGTGGGTCACTTCAATATGCCATTCTCACCAATAGCTATGTCATCCAGATTAAAAATCAACACTTCCTACAGAGATCAGATATACTGTTGATCAAAAGCACTTTGCAGATATCTATGGAATATTTCCTCAGACAATAGAGAATACCCATTCATCTCATAAAATGTTCTCTAAAACAGGCTCTATATTGGCAATAAAATCTATTCTTAGCAAATACACAAAGCAATCAAAATAATTCCCTGCATATTATCTGATAATAATAAAATAACATTTCAAAACTACACCAACCAAAAAGACAGAATCAGTGCAATCACTAAGGGAACGAGCAATATGCTTTTGCAGGATGAATGGCACATCAAAGAAATCAGGGAAAGTATTAAAAGACCCTTAGAATCAACTGAAAAGAGAAACACATCCCAGAATCTGTGGGATACAATGAAAGCAGAACTGAAGATGGAAGTTTATAAATGTGACTACGTTCCAAAAACTCACAGGGATTGCAACTAAACTAACAACAGATAAATATTGAAGTCATAGGAAACAACAACCATCCAACTCCAAATTCAGAAGAAAAATTATAACTATTAGTACCAAATTTAATGATTTAGAAAATGAATAAACAATACAAAGGAAAAAAAATAAGGGGTTGGTTCTTTGAAAACATAAACAAGTTTGATAAACCTTGAACCAAACTGACCAACGTAAACAAAAAGAAGATACAAATGAATAAATTTACAGACAAAAATGTGGATCTTGTGACAGAAGACTTTCTGAAACACAGAGGACCATTAAGAAGTATATAGAAAAGTTCAATGCCAATAAAAGTTAAATCCAAAGACCTGTTAGGAAGACTTCCATTATAAAAATCAGAAAACATAAAGAAAGAAAGAAATTTCTAGACATACATGATCGACAAAATTGAGTCAAGAAAGCCAAGAAATCTAAACAGACAAATAGCATGCTATTATACTGAAGAAGTAATGAAAAGTCTTCCACAAACAAATGCCCAGGACCAGACACATTTATGACTGAAATTTACCACACCATCAAAGGACAACTAAAACTGATGCTCCTCAAAAAATTACATGGGAAGAAGGAGGAGGAAACCGACAAGCACATTCTTTGAGGCCAATATCATCATTATTGAAAAACTCATAAGAACATAACAAGGAAAGAAACTTACTGAATAACCTTCTTGAAGATCATATTTGCCAAAACCTCATGAAATGCTTTAAACAAATTTCAACAACACATTTAAATGATCATAAACATCATAATATTGCCTTAACTCCAATAATTCAAGAATGGTTCAATACATGCAAATAAAAATTGCAGTACACCACAGAGAATCAAGGACAAAGATCTTATAATCATACCAATAGTTGCACAAAGCCGGTGACAAAATTCAATGGTTCTGGAGGATCCAAGATGGCGAACTAGAGGGAGGCTGTGTTCCTTGTCGCTCCGTAACTCTGGTTTCAAGCAGAGGATACCTAATTCTTCGTGAGGCAGTTTTTGCTGCTTATTGATCCCTTGCTGTTTACCCCACTTGTGATCACCTGTAGTCTGCCAACATATCAATGCCTTTTTTGAGTGCAGATTGCTCACTGGCAGGCGCCCTATCATCTGCCATTTGCCTGCCTCTTGCCTGTCCATCGCCTGCCTTACACCTATCCATCACCCACGGCCCAAGGTTCACCTCCCAATCATCTGAGGACAGTCAGCAAAACTGATTGCCAATCGCCAGTGGAGTGCCAGCTGCCTGCTGTTGCCTGGAAGTTCACTGTGACAGTACCTGCAGGTTTGATTACATGTGGCTGCCCGCCATTTTGAGACAACAGCCAGGCCTCATAGGACCCCTGGCCGGACTGACTGAGTCCTGTCTCCAGGATCACTCAGCCCGACTGATCACTCCCTGCCTCCAGGGCCCTCACATTGACTGACTGCTCCCTGCCACCAGGACTCCCAGACCAACTGACTGCGCCTATGACTGGGACCCCAGAGAGACTGATTACACCTGGCCTCCAGGATCCCGCAACCACACCAAACATACCTGACCTCCACAGTCCCTGCCTCCAGGACCTCTAGCCGACCACATCCACACATCAAGCTGCAGCTCCCCATTTGCTAACACATTGGGAGGTCAGAGTGGCCATCTTGGATAATCCTGGAAGCCATAGCTCCCATCTTAGGTGGGGCAAATCCGATCCTGAGAGCCTGCTAGAGCCTTGAAGCTCACTGTCAGGTACCTCTCATGCATCAGACTACTTAAGACTTGGAGGATTCAATACTATATGACTGTTACAGTGTAGATTCTTTTTTCCGATTTCTTTTGATTATACTCTCACACTTTCTATTATCTAGAAACTTCTGTATATTCTTTTCTTATCCCACTAACAGCTAATCCTACATCCCTCTGCATCCTCTTTATCCTCCATAAGAAACTGCAGACCTTATTGCAAATCTATTTGTTATACTGAAGATAATATTTGAACTCCTTCTGTTTATTATGACAATATTGTTAATGTCTTAATAGGGGTTATTTGGTCTAGGATTGCATAGTGTCTGAATCAGGCACTGCTAATATTGATCTCCCCTTAAAGAAAAGGTTTTGGAAACCTATAGGGCCACTATAAGCCTATAGGAGGGAATCTGCAATACCCCAGATCTGCACTGCTAGAGGGGAAGATACAGGAACAACATGAAAAAACAAGGGAAGAAAAAGATCCATGCAAATCTAGATTCTATATTAATAGAATCTAATGACAGTATGTTGGAAGAAATGTCAGAAAAGGACTTCAGATTATACATGATTAAGATGATTCCGTGGAGCAAAGGATAAGATAAGAGAGCAAATACAGGCAATGAATGATAATACCAATAAGCAGTGAAAGAGCAACTGCAGGAAGCAAAAGATCATTTCAACAAAGAGATAAAGATTCTCAAAAAAAAACAAATGGAAATCTGTGAAATGAAGGAAACAATAAACCAAATAAAAATACTCAATGGAAAGCATCACCAAAGACTAGACCACTTGGAATACAGAACCTCAGACAATGAAGACAAAAATATTTAATCTTGAAAATAAAGTTGCCCAGATGAAGATGGTAAGAAATCATGAACAGAATCTCCAAGAACTATGGGACATCATGAAAAGACCAAATTTAAGAATTTTTGGGGATTGAGGAAGGACAGAAATACAAACCAAAGGAATGCACAACCTATTCAATGAAATAATACCAGAAAATTCCCAAACCTGAGAATGAAAATGGGAAAATCAAATACAAGAGGCTTACAGAACACCAATGCACAAAATCACAACAGATCCACACCAAGGCACATTATAATGAAAATGCCTAATATTCAAAATAAAGATAGGAGTTTGAAGGCCGCGAGAGAAAAGCTCAGATTACCCACAGAGGGAAACCAATATGGATAGCAGCAGACTTCTCACCCAGACTCTAAAAGCTAGAAGGGCCTGGAATGACATATTCAAGCTCTGAAAGAATGTTGTTGCAACCAAGAATCCTATACCTAGCAAAACTAACCTTCAGATTTGAAGATGAAATGACATCCTTCCATGATGAAACAAAAGTTAAAAGAATTTACAAATAGAAAGCCTGTGTTACAGATTGTTCTCAACAAAATATTCCAGGAGGAGGAATGAAACTATCAATGTAGGTCAGTAAAGGGAGGAACTACCTTAGAGAAAAAACCCGCACCAAAGCAGAATCAAGCCAAGTTAAAACCAAAATTAAGCCCAAATGACTGGGAATACAATCATATCTCAATAATAACCCTGAATGTTAATGGCCTAAACTCATCAATCAAAAGACACAGACTGGCAGAATGGATTAAAAAGAAAGACCCAACAATATGCTGCCTGCAAGACTCATCTCATAGAAAAAGACATCCACAGAGTAAAGGTGAAAGGATGGGAAAAAATCTACCACGCACATGGACTCAGTAAAAAAGTGGGGTTTTCCATCCCTATATCAGATAAAGTGGACTTCAAGCCAAAGTTAATCAGAAGGGATAAAGAAGGACATTTCATACTTCTTAAAGGAACCATAAATCAGGAAGATATAACAATAGTAAATATTTATGACCCAAACAACGGTGCATCCCTGTACATCAAACAAATCCTTCTCAATTTCAGGAATCAAATAGACCACAGCACAGTAATTCTGGGTGACTTTAACACACCACTGTCACCAGTAGATAGATCTTCCAATCAAAAACCAAACAAAGAAACCATAGAACTTAATAACACAATCAATAACCTAGACTTAATAGACATATATAGAATATTCCATCCATCAACAAGCAAATTCACTTTCTTCTCACCAGCACATAGAACCTTCTTGAAAACAGACCATATGTCATGCCACAAAGCAGCCCTTAGGAAATGCAAAAAAATGGAGATACTGCCTTGTGTTCTATCAGATCATAATGGACTGAGAATAAAAATCAATGACAAAATAAAAAACAGAAATTACTCCAATATCTGGAGACTAAATAATAAGCTATTAAATGAAACATGGATAACAGAAAATATCAGGGAGGAGATAAAAAAATTCTTAGAGGTCAATGACAACAATGATACATATATCAAAATCTCTGGGATACTATGAAAGCAGTACTAAGAGGAAAATTCATTGCATGGAGCGCATTCCAGAAAAGAATGAAAAGTCAACAACTAAAGACCTAACATTACAGCTCAAAGCCCTAGAAAAGAAGAACAGAATAACAGAAAAAGTAGTAGAAGAGAGGAAATAATTAAAATCAGAGCTGAATCAATGAAATTGAAAACAAAAGAAAACAATTCAAAAAATTGACAAAACAAAAAGTTGGTTCTTTGAGAAAGTAAACAAAATAGACAAACCCTTACCACATTAACAAAGAGAAGGAGAGAGTACACTCAAATTACTAAAATTCATGATGAAAAAGGAAATATCATGACAGACACCACTGAGATACAGAACATAATGAGAAGCTACTTTGAAAATCTGTATCCAACAATGGAAACTACTGAAGACATTGACAAATTTCTAGAGACATGTGCCCTCCCAAGCTGAACCAGGAGACATACACATTTAACAGATGAATATCAAGCCATGAAACAGAAAAAGCCATTAAAAAACCTACCATCCAAGAAAAGCCCAGCACCAGACGGATTCTCAGTCGAGTTCTCACAAGACCTTCAAAGAAGAACTCATTCCAATACTTCTCAAAGTATTTTAGGAAATATAAAAGGAGGGTACACTAACAACTCATTCTATGAAGCAATATTACCCTCATACCCAAACCAGACAAGACACATCCAGAAAGAAAATTTTAGATCAATATCATTGATGATATAGAGCAAGATTTCTTAACAAAATATTGGCAAACTGTATCCAAAACATATTAAGGAAATTGTGCACCACAATCAAGTGGAGTTCATCCCTGGAATGCAAGGATGGTTTAACATCCGTAAATCAATAAACGTAATCCATCATGTCAATAGACTTAAGGATAAGAATCATGTGGTTAGTTTCATTTGACACAGAAAAACGTTCGACAAAATACAACACACCTTCATGATCAAAACACAAGAAAAAATAGGGATAGTAGGAACATAAGTCACATTGGACAGGGCTATTTATGCTAAGCCAATGGCCAACATCATCGTAATGGAGAAAAACTGAAAGCATTCCCTTAAAAACAGGAACAAGACAGGAATGTCCTCTTTCCAACCACTTCTATTCAACATGGTCCTTGAAACTCTAGCCAGAGCAATTAGACAGACTAAAGAAATTAAAGGGAGATGAATAGGAAAAGAGGACTCCAGCTGTCACTATTTGCTAATGACATGATTCTGTATTTAGAGGAACCACAAAACCCTCCAGAAAACTTCTAGACCTCATCAATGAATTCAGCAAAATAGCAGGCTATAAACATCAACAACGCATAATCTAAAGCTTTTTTATACACAAGCGATGAAACATCTGAAAGGGAATGAGGAAAACAACTCCATTTACGATAGCTTCAAAAAAAATAAATACTTGGGAATCAATCTAACCAAAGAGGTAAAAGATCTCTACAATAAAAACTACGAAACATTGAAGAAAGAAATTGAGGAAGACCTTAGAAGTGGGAAAGATCTCCCATGTTCTTGGATAGGCAGAATTAATATTGTCATAATGCCATACTAACAAAAGTGCTATACAGATTCAATGCAATTCCAATTAAAATCCCAATGCATGTACCTTACAGAAATAGAGCAAGCAATCATGAAATTCATCTGGAAGAATAAGAAACCCAGAATAGCTAAAGCAATCCTTAGCAGGAAGAGTGAAGCAGGGGGTATTGCAATACCAGAACTTCACTATACTACAAAGCATAGAAACAAAAACAGCATGGAATGGTACCAAAATAGACAGGTAGATCAATGGTACAGAATAGAGGACATGGACACAAACCCAAATAAATACAACTTTCCAACTAGACAAAGGTCCAAAAATAGCAATGGAGAAAAGATAGCTTCTTCTATCTATGGGAAAACTGCAAATCCATAGCAGAAGAATGAAAACTAAACCCCATCATCTCAACCCTGCCTCATAAACCTCAATCAAAATGGTATCACAGGACCCTCAGGACTCAGACCAAGGACCCCGCCATCTTATAGAAGAAACAGTAGGTCCAAATCTTCAACATGTCCGCCTAGGATCAGACTTCGTTAACAGACTCTCCTATCGCACAAATAATATATCAAGGAAAGAATCACATAACTGGGATAGATTTCAAACTAACAAGCTTTCTCTCAGCAATGGAAACTATCAACAATGCGAAGAGATACCTACAGAGTGGTGAGAAAATCTTTGCCACTCATACTTCAGATAAAGCACTAATTTCCAGATATATAAAGACCTCAAAAAACACTACACCAAGAACAAATAATCCGATCAACAAATGGTCTAAGGAAATGAACACACACTTCACAGAAGATGATCTACAAGCAATCAACAGATATATGAAAAATGTTCAACATCTGTAGTAATAAGAGAAATGTAAATCAAAACTACCCTAAGATTTCATCTCACCCCAATTAGAGTGATGATTATCAAGAACACAAGCAACAATCGGTGTTGGCGAGGATGTGGGGAAAAAGGTACACTCATACATTGCTGGTGGGACTGCAAATTAACGCAGCCACTCTGGAAAGCAGTGTGGAGATTCCTCAGAAAGCTTGGAGCGAAACCACTATTTGACCCAGCTGTCCCACTCCTTGGGCTATACCCAAAGGACTTAAAATCAGCATACTACAGAGATACAGGCACATCAATCACATCAATATTTATAGCTGCTCTATTCACAATAGCCAGATTGTGGAACCAACCTAGATGTCCTTCAATGGATGAATGGATAAAGAAACTGTGATATATATTGTTCTCAGTGGAATATTACTCAACTATAAAGAATAATAAAATTATGGCATTTGCAGGCAAATGGATGAAATTGGAGAATATCATGCTAATTGAGATAAGTCAATCTCAAAATACCAAAGGATGAATGATCTCACAGGTAAGCAGATGATGACACATAATGGGGTGTGGGAGACGGGCAAGAATGGAGGAAGGAGGGACTGTATAGAGGGAAAAGAGGGGTGGAGGGGTGGGGGGAAAAAAAAATAACAGAATGAATCAAACACCATTACCTGGTGTAGATGTATGATTACACAAATGGTATGCCTTTACTTCATGTACAAACAGAAACAACATGTATCCCATTTGTCTACAATGGAATAAAAAAAAAGATTCAATGGTTCTTTATAAGAAAAGTATTAAGAAACTAGGGACACCAGGATCTTGCTATAGTATTACACAAGCTGTGTAAGCCTCATCAACACCAATGGCAGACTGGTGAAAATGTGAAATCATTTCCTCTGAAATCAGAAACAACTGAAAGATGTGCATGCTCACCACTCCTATAAAAAATAGCATTGAAAATTTAGAGCAATTAGACAATGGAAGGAAATACAAAGTAAGAAGATAAATTATCTCTATTTACTGTATATCACATCCTCATTTAGAATATCCTAAGGCTCCACCAGAAAAATTTAAGATAGGATAAACAAATTTACTAAAGTAGCTGAAAAAAATCAACATAAAAATATAAATTATGTATCTGTACAATAAAACAACCCCACTGAGAACAAAATAAGGATAACAACTCCACTCACAATAGAAAAAATATATATATAGAATAAACCAAACCATGGAAGTGATACAACTATTCAAACAAAATTAAAGAATGATGAAAAAAAATGAAAGAAGACACAAGAGGATAGGGAGACATCTATTATTTATAAAACAAACTTAGCATTGGGAAAATACTACAGACACAAATTGGATCACTGCAATTCCTATTGAACCCAATGATACTCCTCATACAATGGGAAAAATTATTCTGAAATCCATATGGATGAAAACAGATAAAAATAGACTAAATAAACCTGAGGCATAAGAGCAAAGAAGAAGGCATCACCATACCCAATTTCAAAGCAAAACACAAAGCAATAGTCGGGAAAATAGCATGATGCTAGCATTAAAACAGACACAAACCAGAAGTGACTGACGATTCAGACACAAACCCTCTTGGCTGCAGTCATCTGACTCTTGGACACAAGTGTCAAAAATATATGCGGGAAAACGCAGCTTTATTTTTTTAAGTTGTTCTCAGCAAAGGAAAGATAAAGTTCATAAAAAGAGAATCTACAGAATAGGAGAATAGCTTTCGTTCATAATCCTCAGATAGGGCATTAAAACAAGAATATATAAAGAACTCAAAATACTTAACATGATAAATAAAATTAACCCAATTAATTAGAACTAAATGTATTTTTCAAAATAAGAATATGAATGGTCAAATATATTTGAAAAAAAAATGTTTGAAAACCCTAGAAATCACATTAAAGCAAATCAAAACTACTAAGAGATTTCCTCTCTCTCTTCAGTTAGAATGGCAACCAACCAAACAACAAATGTTGGTGAGGAGGTAGGGAAAAAGGTAAACTCACACATTCTTGGTGGGATGTCAAATTAGTGCAACCACCCTGGGAAGCAATATGGAATTCCTCAAAAACCTAAAATGGAACTACCATATGATCCAGCTATTCTACTCCTGGGTATATGTCCAAAGGCTGTAAAATCAGCAGACTAAAAGAGATACATCTATGCCTGTACCCAACAAATCATGGTAGCCAAGATATGATCAATGAATTATAAAATGTAGTATATATACATGAAGAACTTTTACTTTGCCTTAAAAGAATGAAAGTATGCCCTTTGCCAATAAATGGATGGAACAGGAGAATGTTGTGCTAAATGAAATAACTCCTATGAGAAAATTGGTGTTGAAATGTTTTCTGTCTTAGGTCAAAGCTACAGGAACCTAAAAGGGAGTAAAAGGGAAGGTTAGTGGAGCACAAGAGATTGATGGGGAGGGAAGAGGATGAGGGAATGTGGAATGATTTTGACACACATACTCTATTTGCATGCATAAAAATATCACGTTGAATTCTACCTTCAGGTATATCTATAAAGCACCAATTTAAAATTAATAAACAAAGGAGTTGAAAGTAGACCAGTAGAGAAGAGGAAGGTGAGGAAGGAGGGAAAGGGAAGCTGGGAACCAGTGTCAGAAATGGTGTAAATAACATACATGAATGACAGTATCAAAATGAATCCAACTCTTATGTGCAAGTCTAATGCACTACAAAAGCAAAACAAATGGCAATGGATCAACTGGATATCCAAATGCAGAAGAACACACTAGACCTCTATTGCTCCCCCACACAAGACATCACTATCAAAGGGATAGAAAACCTAGGAGTAAGAATAGAAATATTACAAATCCTTGCAGGAAATGTAGGCAAACACCTCAACATATAGGCATAGACTAAGTCTTTATGAAGAGGAATGATAACTGAGGAAATAATACCAAGGTGGAGTGCAGCCAAATAAAATCTTCTGAAAAGAAAAGGAAACAACTACAGAGTGAGGAGAAACTGTAGAGAACAGGAGACGTTTCTTGCCACTCAGATGATTAGAATACTAAATGTATAAACAAACAAAAAAAAGGACAGCACTGGAAAAACAACCCATTTAAGCAATGGCACATGAGCAGAGAGTTCACAAAGGAAAATGTATATTCAGTCTTGTCTTACATGAAGTCTATTCACTGTCTTTAGCCATCAGGGACATGCAATCTAAACTCAAACGGAAGTCCATCTTACCCCATTTGGAAAGGAAATATTCAATAATATAACTAATAAACACTGATGAGGAAGTGGGAATAGGAATCCTTCAACATTATTGGTGGGATGCATATTATTACATTTACTTTTGGAATCAGAATGAAGGTTACTCATAAAAAAAAATAGAAATATCATATGACCCAGCTATATGGCTCCCCCCATATACTAGAAAAATATAGTCCACATACACACAATGGATTATTATTCAGTCACAAAAATTTTGTCATGTGCAGGAAAAAGTATGTAACTAGACAGTATCATGTTACATAAAGTAAGGAAGGCTCAGGAGGAAACATGTCACATGAGGAAATGTTCATCAGAAAGTTGAAAGAAGACCAGTAGTGGGAAGGTAGATGAATAGACAGAAAGAAGAGGGAATGGTAGGGCTATGTTTAGGGAGTCACATTCTTGAAACTAAGTTATACACATGTGCATATATAATCCAGTGAAACCTGGTATTCTGTAAAGAATATATCTATGATCAAATACTTTGACAGTCTTCATGCTCTTCAGTCTCTAATTCATTAGTCCTAAGATTAAATAAATAATATAAAATAATATATTTACATGTATTTCTATACCTTAAAATCATAAAATGTTTGTGGTGATGTTATCTCACACCGTTTTCCCACTCACTCCAGAATCTCAGGAGAGGAATGCTAGAAAATGTTCTGTCTGTCCAGAATGTTCTTCCCCTGGACATTTATGTGGCTGGTTCCTTCCCTTCCTTCACTTGTCAGCTTAAATGTCACACTGGAAAAATCTTCACTAATTCCAGATTCCATTCACTTACCTATCCACATCAGAGCTATATAAATACTCAATGAATTTAAAAGAAGTGAGAGTTATATTGTCTTTTGCTTCTTAATTAAAATGAATTTCAACTCTTTTGGAAGAATCAAGTTGATAGTTCCTGCTATCTTTAACTTCACTATTATATTTCTTCACTTCTTATATTCTTTCTAGGATTACTGTCAACATTATATGGATATGGAAGATATGTTAGAAAGGGAGTGGGAAAAAAGTATTCCAAGGTGCCTTACGTTTGGGTCAAGTGAGGACAGAGAAGTCCCATGCAAGGTCTTTACTTTGATGTGTCTAGCACGAAGGGCTGAAACCACGTGTTCTGTTCACTTTCAGAATTATTGTTGTCATGCAAGGCTCGATTTTCTCGTCGCTTAGAGAGACATTTTGCTTTTATGGTAATAAAAAAAGTAAATATACATGAAACTCTCCATAATTTCAAGTCAACAAACAGCACAACAATGAGCAGTCTTCAAAATATTACCATCATTCCTGAACTGTGGGAAATTTTCACATACTTCTACTTCACGAACATTCTAGAAGGGAAAAAAAACATGACAAGTGTAATGAGAAAGCATGTAGTACACTTTCTTCACACCAGTACACAGATCATTTTGTAAAATAGATCACATTTTAGACCACAAGGAAATGCTTACTACATCTAAAACTTAGAGGTAAGGCCTTGCATACCATCAGGTTATAATAGAATGAAACAGAAATCAACAGTATAATAAAAATAGAAGCTACATTGAACCTCTAAACTAAATAATACACTGCTGAATGACTAATGAATACCAGAAGAAATCATGGATGAAATATAAAAAACTTAAATTAAATAAGTATAATCATACTACATATCCAAATCCCTGAGTCACTCTGAAGGTGGTTCTCAGAGGAAAGTTCATAGCACTGATCTCATTCGTTAAAAGGATAGAAAGTCTCCAAATAAATAACCTAACATTTCATCTGAAGACCCTGGAAAATATGTGACAAATCAACATTAAAAGAAGCACATGGCAGGAAATAATTAAAATCAGAACCAAAATCAATGAAATGGAAGCAAAAAAAGTTCAAAGCAATGATAGAAAAAAATGGTTCTTTGAAAAAAAATAAAATAAAATTCATAAACCCTTGGCTGGGCTCACCAGAGAAAGAAGTAAAAAACTCAAATTTCTAAAATTTATGACTTAAAAAGAAATATCACCATGGACAACATTGAAATAAAAGGGTAATCAGAAACTATTCTGAACATTTATACTCCTATCAAATAGAAAATCTTGAAGACATTGAAAAATTTCTAGAGAAAGATTACCTACCTAAATTAACCTAGAGGACATAGAAAATTTAAGCAGATAAATTTCAAACAATGAAATTCAAGGTACTATCAAAAGTCTACCAACTCAGCATGGGACCCCATGGAATCTCAGCCCAGTTCAAGCGCGACCTTCAGTGAAGAACTAACCTCAAACCTCTTCAAACTATTCCATGGAAAACAAAGGAGGGGACCCTTCCAAATTCACTCCGTAAAGCTAGGATCACCCTGATTCCTAATCTAGACACAGACAAATCAATGAAAGAAATAATCCTGATAAACATAAATGCAATAATTCTTAATCAAATACTGGTTCATCTCATTACAACAAAACACATTAGAAAGATAAGAAATTCAAATCAAAACTACTCTAAGATTTTATCTCACTCTAATGAGAATGGCAATTATCAAGAAAATAAGCAACAATAAATGTTGGCGAGAATGTGAGGAAAATGGTACACTTATGCATTGCTGGGATTGCAAAATGGTGCGATCATTATGGAAAGCAATATGGAAAGTATCAAAAAACTTGGGATGGAACCACCATTTGACCCAATTATCCCACTCCTCGGTTTACACCCAAAGGAGTTAAAATCAACATACCCATGACACAGTCACATCAATGTTTATAGTATCCGAATTCACAATAGCTCAACTATGGAACCAAACTTGATGCCCTTCAAGAGATGAATGCATAAAGAACATGTGGAATATACATACAATGGAATATTACTCAGCTTTAAAGAAGAATGAAATTGTGGCATTTGCTGGTAAATGGATGGACTTAGAGAATATATCATGCTAAGTGAAATAAGCCAAACCAGAAAAGCAAAGGCAAAATGTTTTCTCTGAATGTGAATGCTAATTCACAATGAGTTGGGGGAGGAAAGGGAAGAACGGAGTTACTTTATATTAGGTACGGGGAGTGAAGGGAGGGGAAGGGTATGTGGTTAGAATGATAGTATTAAAACATATTATTATCTCATTTACATATATGACTACATGACCAATGTGATTCTACAATATATATAATCAGAAATGAGAGATTACACTCCATTATGTATGATCTATCAAAATGTAAAAATGTATTCTACTGGCACGTATGACAGATTACAACATATAAAAAAATTTACAAGTTAAAAATGCTCACCATGATAAACTGAGTTTCATCCTGGGATGCAAGATTGGTTCAACTTTTGGAAATAAATAGATGTAATTCACCACATCAATACACATAAAGAATCACATGATTATCTCAATAGAGATAATCAGTGCCCCCAATTGACAAAATACAGGTTCAAAACACAGGAAAAACAATGGATAGTAATCATACTGCCATATCATAAAAGGGAAGGGCAACATTTTAAAGCCAAGGGTAACATCAATCTGAATGGAGAACAACTGAATGAATGAATCCCTCTAGAAGTTGTAATAAGACAGAGAGACCCCTTTCACTGTTTCTGTTCAACAGTCCTTGCCACTCTAGCGACAGCTGTTTGGAAAAGAGACAAACAAAATAGATTCATACAGGAAAAAGAGCTAAAACAGGCTCTGTTGAAATGACAACAGGATCCTCTATTTAGAAGACCATAAAATTTGCAGAAGACCAGAAAATTCCAGAAATCATGAACAAACGAGGGAAATTTGCAGGATTCAAAATTAACACCCATAAATCAATTGCATAAGAGTAAACTATTCATGACCACTAATGCAGCAGAGCTAAAGACACTCAAAAGTATCCTAATTTAAAAGAATAAGATTAAAATGAGGTAATACAACATGTGAAAGAAGAAAGATCACTAGAGTAAGTAAACAAATGTGAATTATGAGTGAATCCAATTAATGAAAATTAAGCATAATGACTTGAAGAAACACATACCTCTATACCACTCACATTGATTATACGCACACTTCCTTAGTCAATTAAAAGACAGTAAGTGGAATGCAGAATGAAAAAATCAAGACCCAAATGTATCTTGTCTGCAGGAAACACCCATCACATTCAAAGAGACTCACAGAATGAAAGGATGAAAATGGTATTTCCATTTTATACAAATGGAAGCCAAGTGCAAGAAGCAGTATCTCTCTTATATTTGCCTAAAGACTTCAAACTACCATGAGACAGAAATGACAAGGAAGATCATACCTATAAAAGGCAAAAGGAATACTGCAACATGAAGTTTAAATGCCTGCAAATATTTGTACCCTAAACACCAGTGCCCCCAATTTGGAAACAAAAACTGCTCAAAGTAAAGGATGGCCCCAGTAATCAGAGTGGGTCACTTCAATATACAGCTCTCACCAATATCTGTGTCCTCTAAAAAAAATCAACAGTTCCTAGAGTGTTCAACTGTAACTGATAATACAAGCCTCAAGATACTATGGAATTTTCCTTGGACAATAGAATATTCATTCTTTTCACAGAGTTCTCTAAAACTCTCTTTTGGGCCATAAATACTGTTCTTAGCAAATCCATAAAACAATCAAAATAATCCTTATTATCTAATCATAATAAAATAAATTTGAAAACCACATTATGAAAAAAAATTAACAGTACAAGTGATTATAGAATGAGTAATACACTTTTGCAGGATGAACGAGTCATCAAAGAAATCAGGGGAAGTATTAAAAGACCCTTAGAATCAACTGAAAAGAGAAACACATTCCAGAATCTGTGGGATACAATGAAAGCAGTGCTAAGAAGGAAATTTATAAATACGGCTACATAACTTGAAAAAATCAAGAGGGATCTCAACTAAATAACCTATAGATTGATTCTGCAGGTCTTATGGAAACAAGAACAATCCAACTCCAAATTCAGAAGAATGAAAGAAATGGTAAGTATTAGTGCAAAGATTAATGAAATGGAAAATGATTTAACAATACAAAGGATAAATAAAACAGAGTTGGGAATTTGAAAAGATAAACAAGATCAATAAATCCTGAACCAAACTAAGGTTAAGACAGAGAAGATACAAATCATTAAATTTATATACTAAAGAAATAGAGCTTAGACACCTTTCTGAAATCCAGTTTACAATTAAGGACTGTTTTGAAAAGTGAAATGCCAATAATGAGAAATCCAGAGGCCCATCAGGATGATTTACATTATAAAAATTAGAAAATATAGAAGGAATGGTTAAAGTTCTACACATATATGACCTACAAACTGAATCAAGAAGATACAGGAAATCTAAACAGACCAATAGCATGACACTATATTTAAGAACTAATGAAAAGCATTCCAAAAACAGAAGCCAAGATCCAGACATTCATGGCAGAATTTTGCCAGACCTTCAAATGAGAA
>NW_025920137.1:0-62245 GCF_902686445.1 Sciurus carolinensis | reverse complement strand
TTTTGGAATTAAATCAATATTATGATGTTATGTGATCATTTAAATGTGTTGTTGAAATTGCTTTCCAGTATTTCTTGGGGTTTTTGCAAATATGTTTTCAACTATTATAAATAAGTTTCTTTGTTAGTTTTTCTTATGAAGTTTTCATCTAAAGATGACATTGGTTTCAAAGAATGTGTTTGACAGTTTCCTCCCTTTTCTATTCCATGTAGTTTTGTGAGAAGCATCAGTGTTAGTTCTCATTTGAAGGTCTGGCAAAATTCTGCCATGAATGTCTGGATCTTTGCTTCTGTTTTTGGAATGCTTTTCATTAGTTCTTAAATATAGTGTCATGCTATTGGTCTGTTTAGATTTCCTGTATCTTCTTGATTCAATTTGTAGGTCATATATGTGTAGAACTTTAACCATTCCTTCTATATTTTCTAATTTTTATAATGTAAATCATCCTGATGGGCCTCTGGATTTATTGGCATTTCACTTTTCAAAACAGTTCCTTAATTGTAAACTGGATTTCAGAAAGGTGTCTAAGATCTATTTCTTTAGTATATAAATTTAATGATTTGTATCTTCTCTGTCTTAACCTTAGTTTGGTTCAGGATTTATTGATCTTGTTTATCTTTTCAAATTCCCAACTCTGTTTTATTTATCCTTTGTATTGTTAAATCATTTTCCATTTCATTAATCTTTGCACTAATACTTACCATTTCTTTCATTCTTCTGAATTTGGAGTTGGATTGTTCTTGTTTCCCTAAGACCTGCAGAATCATCTATAGGTTATTTAGTTGAGATCCCTCTTGATTTTTTCAAGTTATGTAGCCGTATTTATAATTTCCTTCTTAGCACTGCTTTCATTGTATCCCACAGATTCTGGAATGTGTTTCTCTTTTCAGTTGATTCTAAGGGTCTTTTAATACTTCCCCTGATTTCTTTGATGACTTGTTCATCATGCAAAAGTGTATTACTCATTCTATAATCACTTGTACTGTTAATTTTTTTTTCATAATGTGGTTTTCAAATTTTATTTTATTATGATTAGATAATATATAAGGAATTATTTTGATTGTTTTATGGATTTGCTAAGAACAGTATTTATGGCCCAAAAGAGAGTTTTAGAGAACTCTGTGAAAAGAATGAATATTCTATTGTCCAAGGAAACATTCCATAGGTATCTTGAGGCTTGTATGATCAAATTACAGTTGAACACTCTAGGAACTGTTGATTTTTTTCTAGAGGACACAGATATTGGTGAGAGCTGTATATTGAAGTGACCCACTCTGATTGACTGGGGCCATCCCTTTACTTTGAGCAGTTTTTGTTTCCAAATTGGGGGCACTGGTGTTCAGGGTACAAATGTTTGCAGGCATTTAAACTTCATGTTGCAGTATTCCTTTTGCCTTTTATAGGTAGTGATCTTCCTTGTCATTTCTGTCTCATGGTAGTTTGAAGTCTTTAGGCAAATATAAGAGAGATACTGCTTCTTGCACTTGGCTTCCATTTGTATAAAATGGAAATACCATTTTCATCCTTTCATTCTGTGAGTCTCTTTGAATGTGATGGGTATTTCCTGCAGACAAGATACATTTGGGTCTTGATTTTTTCATTCTGCATTCCACTTACTGTCTTTTAATTGACTAAGGAAGTGTGCGTATAATCAGTGTGAGTGGTATAGAGGTATGTGTTTCTTCAAGTCATCATGCTTAATTTTCATTAATTGGATTCACTCATAATTCACATTTGTTTACTTACTCTAGTGATCTTTCTTCTTTCACATGTTGTATTACCTCATTTTAATCTTACTCTTTTAAATTAGGATACTTTTGAGTGTCTTTAGCTCTGCTGCATTAGTGGTCATGAATTATTTTAGTTTACTCTTATGCAATTGATTTATGGGTGTTAATTTTGAATCCTGCAAGTTTCCCTCGTTTGTTCATGATTTCTGGAATTTTACTGGTGCAAATTTTATGGTCTTCTAAATAGAGGATCCTGTTGTCATTTCAACAGAGCCTGTTTTAGCTCTTCTTTTCCTGTATGAATCTATTTTGTTTGTCTCTTTTCCAAACAGCTGTCGCTAGAGTGGCAAGGACTGTTGAACAGAAACAGTGAAAGGGACCTCTCTGTCTTATTACAACTTCTAGAGGGATTCATTCATTCAGTTGTTCTCCATTCAGATTGATGTTACCCTTGGCTTTAAAATGTTGCCCTTCCCTTTTATGATATGGCAGTATGTATTACTCTCCATTGTTTTTCCTGTGTTTTGAACCTGTATTTTGTCAATTGGGGGCACTGATGATTATCTCTATTGAGATAATCATGTGATTCTTTATGTGTATTGATGTGGTGAATTACATCTATTTATTTCCAAAAGTTGAACCAATCTTGCATCCTAGGATGAAACTCAGTTTATCATGGTGAGCCTTTTTAACTTGTAAATTTTTTTATATGTTGTAATCTGTCATACGTGCCAGTAGAATACATTTTTACATTTGATAGATCATACATAAGTGGAGTGTAATCTCTCATATTTCTGATTATATATATTGTAGAATCACATTGGTCATGTAGTCATATATGTAAATGAGATAATAATATGTTTTAATCTATCATTCTAACCACATACCCTTCCCCTCCCTTCACTCCCCTGTACCTAATATAAAGGAACTCCGTTCTTCCCTTTCCTCCCCCAACTCATTGTGAATTAGCATTCACATTCAGAGAAAACATTTTGCCTTTGCTTTTCTGCGTTTGGCTTATTTCACTTAGCATGATATATTCTCTAAGTCCATCCATTTACCAGCAAATGCCACAATTTCATTCTTCTTTAAAGCTGAGTAATATTCCATTGTATGTATATTCCACATGTTCTTTATGCACTCATCTCTTGAAGGGCATCAAGTTTGGTTCCAAAGTTGAGCTATTGTGAATTGAGATACTATAAACATTGATGTGACTGTGTCATGGCTGTATGTTGATTTTAACTCCTTTGGGTGTAAACCGAGGAGTGGGATAACTGGGTCAAATGGTGGTTCCATCCCAAGTTTTTTGAGTACTTTCCATATTGCTTTCCATAATGATTGCACAATTTTGCAATCCCAGCAATGCATAAGTGTACCATTTTCCTCACATTCTCGCCAACATTTATTGTTGCTTGTTTTCTTGATAATTGCCATTCTCATTAGAGTGAGATAAAATCTTAGAGTAGTTTTGATTTGAATTTCTTATCTTTCTAATGTGTTTTGTTGTAATGAGATGAACCAGTATTTGATTAAGAATTATTGCATTTATGTTTATCAGGATTATTTCTTTCATTGATTTTTCTGTGTCTAGATTAGGAATCAGGGTGATCCTAGCTTTACAGAGTGAATTTGGAAGGGTCCCCTCCTTCTGTTTTCCATGGAATAGTTTGAAGAGGTTTGAGGTTAGTTTTTCACTGAAGGTCAGCTTGAACTAGGCTGAGATTCCATGGGGTCCCATGCTGAGTTGGTAGACTTTTGATAGTACCTTGAATTTCAATGTTTGAAATTTATCTGCTTAAATTTTCTATGTCCTCTAGGTTAATTTAGGTAGGTAATCTTTCTCTAGAAATTTTTCAATGTCTTCAAGATTTTCTATTTGATAGGAGTATAAATATTCAGAATAGTTTCTGATTACCCTTTTATTTCAATGTTGTCCATGGTGATATTTCTTTTTAAGTCACAAATTTTAGAAATTTGAGTTTTTTACTTCTTTCTCTGGTGAGCCCAGCCAAGGGTTTATGAATTTTATTTTATTTTTTTTCAAAGAACCATTTTTTTCTATCATTGCTTTGGACTTTTTTTGCTTCCATTTCATTGATTTTGGTTCTGATTTTAATTATTTCCTGCCATGTGCTTCTTTTAATGTTGATTTGTGACATATTTTCCAGGGTCTTCAGATGAAATGTTAGGTTATTTATTTGGAGACTTTCTATCCTTTTAATGAATGAGATCAGTGCTATGAACTTTCCTCTGAGAACCACCTTCAGAGTGACTCAGGGATTTGGATATGTGGTATGATTATACTTATTTAAGTTTTTTATATTTCATCCATGATTTCTTCTGGTATTCATTAGTCATTCAGCAGTGTATTATTTAGTTTAGAGGTTCAATGTAGCTTCTATTTTTTATTATACTGTTGATTTCTGGTCTCATTCTATTATAACCTGATGGTATGCAAGGCCTTACCTCCAAGTTTTTAGATGTAGTAAGCATTTCCTTGTGGTCTAAAATGTGATGTGTTTTACAAAATGATCTGTGTACTGGTGTGAAGAAAGTGTACTACATGCTTTCTCATTACACTTGTCATGTTTTTTTTCCCTTCTAGAATGTTTGTGAAGTAGAAGTATGTGAAAATTTCCCACAGTTCAGGAATGATGGTGATATTTTTGAAGACTGCTCATTGTTGTGCTGTTTGTTGACTTGAAACTATGGAGAGTTTCATGTATATTTTACTTTTTTTATTACCATAAAAGCAAAATGTCTCTCTAAGCGACGAGAAAATCGAGCCTTGCATGACAACAATAATTCTGAAAGTGAAGCAGAACACGTGGTTTCAGCCCTTCGCGCTAGACACATCAAAGTAAAGACCTTGCATGGGACTTCTCTGTCCTCACTTGACCCAAACGTAAGGCACCTTGGAATACTTTTTTCCCACTCCCTTTCTAACATTATTCCTAGAAAGAAATATAAGAAGTGAAGAAATATAATAGTGAAGTTAAAGATAGCAGGAACTATCAACTTGATTCTTCCAAAAGAGTTGAAATTCATTTTAATTAAGAAGCAAAAGACAATATAACTCTCACTTCTTTTAAATTCATTGAGTATTTATATAGCTCTGATGTGGATAGGTAAGTGAATGGAATCTGGAATTAGTGAAGATTTTTCCAGTGTGACATTTAAGCTGACAAGTGATGGACGGGAAGGAACCAGCCACATAAATGTCTAGGGGAAGAACATTCTGGACAGAAAGAACATTTTCTAGCATTCCTCTCCTGAGATTCTGGAGTGAGTGGGAAAACGGTGTGACATAACATCACCACAAACATTTTATGATTTTAAGGTATAGAAATACATGTAAATATATTATTTTATATTATTTATTTAATCTTAGGACTAATGAATTAGAGACTGCAGAGCATGAAGACTGTCAAAATATTTGATCAGTATATATACTTCTTTACAGAATACCAGATTTCACTGGATTATATATGCACATGTGTATAACTTAGTTTCAAGAATGTGACTCCCTAAACATAGCCCTACCATTCCCTCTTCTTTCTGTCTATTCATCTACCTTCCCACTACTGGTCTTCTTTCAACTTTCTTGATGAATGAACATTTCCTCATGTGACATGTTTCCTCCTGAGCCTTCCTTACTTTATGTAACATGAGACTGTCTAGTTACATACTTTTTCCTGCACATGACAAAATTTTTATGACTGAATAATAATCCATTGTGTGTATGTGGACTATATTTTTCTAGTACATGGGGGGAGCCATATAGCTGGGTCATATGATATTTCTATTTTTATTTTTATGAGTAACCTTCATTCTGATTCCAAAAGTAAATGTAATAATATGCATCCCACCAATAATGTTGAAGAATTCCTATTCCCACTTCCTCATCAGTGTTTATTAGTTATATTATTGAATATTTCCTTTCCAAATGGGGTAAGATGGACTTCCATTTGAGTTTAGATTGCATGTCCCTGATGGCTAAAGACAGTGAATATGACTTCATGTAAGACATGACTGAATATACATTTTCCGAACTCTCTGCTCACGTGCCATTGCTTAAATGGGTTGTTTTTCCAGTGCTGTCCTTTTTTTTTGTTTGTTTATACATTTAGTATTCTAATCATCTGAGTGGCAAGAAACGTCTCCTGTTCTCTACAGTTTCTCCTCACTCTGTAGTTGTTTCCTTTTCTTTTCAGAAGATTTTATTTTGCTGCACTCCACCTTGGTATTATTTCCTCAGTTATCATGTTCCTCTTCATAAAGACTTAGTCTATGCCTATATGTTGAGGTGTTTCGCCTACATTTCCTGCAAGGATTTGTAATATTTCTATTCTTACACCTAGGTTTTCTATCCCTTTGATAGTGATGTCTTGTGTATGGGAGCAATAGAGGTCTAGTGTCGTTCTTCTGCATTTGGATATCCAGTTGGTTCATTGCCATTTGTTTTGCTTTTGTAGTGCATTAGACTTGCACATAAGAGTTGGATTCATTTTGATACTGTCATTCATGTATGTTATTTACACCATTTCTGACCCTGGTTCCCAGCTTCCCTTTCCCTCCTCCCTCACCTTCCTCTTCTCTACTGGTCTACTTTCAACTCCTTTGTTTATTAATTTTAAATTGGTGCTTTATAGATATACCTGAAGGTAGAATTCAACGTGATATTTTTATGCATGCAAATAGAGTAAGTGTGTCAAAATCATTCCACATTCCCTCATCCTCTTCCCTCCCCATCAATCTTCTTCTGCTCCACTAACCTTCCCTTTTACTCCATGATATCTATTTCCGCTTTGTCCCTTTTAGGTTCCTGTAGCTTTGACCTAAGACAGAAAACATTTCAACACCAATTTTCTCATAGGAGTTATTTCATTTAGCACAACATTCTCCTGTTCCATCCATTTATTGGCAAAGGGCATACTTTCATTCTTTTAAGGCAAAGTAAAAGTTCTTCATGTATATATACTACATTTTTTAATTCATTGATCATATCTTGGCTACCATGATTTGTTCGGGTACAGACATAGATGTATCTCTTTTAGTCTGCTGATTTTACAGCCTTTGGACATATACCCAGGAGTAGAATAGCTGGATCATATGGTAGTTCCATTTTAGGTTTTTGAGGAATCTCCATATTGCTTCCCAGGGTGGTTGCACTAATTTGTCATTCCACCAAGAATGTGTGAGTTTACCTTTTTCCCTACCTCCTCACCAACATTTGTTGTTTGGTTGGTTGCCATTCTAACTGAAGAGAGAGAGGAAATCTCTTAGTAGTTTTGATTTGCTTTAATGTGATTTCTAGGTTTTTCAAACTTTTTTTTTTCAAATATATTTGACCATTCATATTCTTCTTTTTTGAAAAATACATTTAGTTCTAATTAATTGGGTTAATTTTATTTATGATGTTAAGTGTTTTGAGTTCTTTATATATTCTTGTTTTTAATGCCCTATCTGAGGATTATGAACGAAAGCTATTCTCCTATTCTGTAGATTCTCTTTTTATGAACTTTATCTTTCCTTTGCTGAGAACAACTTAAAAAAATAAAGCTGCGTTTTCCCGCATATATATTTTTGACACTTGTGTCCAAGAGTCAGATGACTGTAGCCAAGAGGGTTTGTGTCTGAATCGTCAGTCACTTCTGGTTTGTGTCTGTTTTAATGCTAGCATCATGCTATTTTCCCGACTATTGCTCTGTGTTTTGCTTTGAAATTGGGTATGGTGATGCCTTCTTCTTTGCTCTTATGCCTCAGGTTTATTTAGTCTATTTTTTATCTGCTTTTCATCCACATGGATTTCAGAATAATTTTTTCCCGTTGTATGAGGAGTATCATTGGGTTCAATAGGAATTGCAGTGATCCAATTTGTGTCTGTAGATATTTTCCCAATTCTAATTTTGCCTTTTTATAAATAATAGATGTCTCCCTATCCTCTTGTGTCTTCTTTCATTTTGTTTTCATCATTCTTTAATTTTGTTTGAATAGTTGTATCACTTCCATGGTTTGGTTTATTGCTATGTATATATTTTTTTCTATTGTGAGTGGAGTTGTTATCCTTATTTTGTTCTCAGTGGGGTTGTTTTTATTGTACGGATACATAGTTTATATTTTTATGTTGATTTTTTTTCAGCTACTTTAGTGAATTTGTTTATCCTATCTTAAATTTTTCTGGTGGAGCCTTAGGATATTCTAAATGAGGATGTGATATACAGTAAATAGAGATAATTTATCTTCTTACTTTGTATTTCCTTCCATTGTCTAATTGCTCTGACTAAAATTTTCAATGCTATTTTTTATAGGAGTGGTGAGCATGCACATCTTTCAGTTGTTTCTGATTTCAGAGGAAATGGTTTCACATTTTCACCAGTCTGCCATTGGTGTTGATGAGGCTTACACAGCTTGTGTAATACTATAGCAAGATCCTGCTGTCCCTAGTTTCTTAAGACTTTTCTTATAAAGAACCATTGAATCTTTTTTTTTTATTTCCATTGTAGACAAATGGGATACATGTTGTTTCTGTTTGTACATGAAGTAAAGGCATACCATTTGTGTAATCATACATCTACACCAGGTAATGGTGTTTGATTCACTCTGTTATTTTTTTCTTTCCCCCCCACCCCTCCCACCCCTCTTTTCCCTCTATACAGTCCCTCCTTCCTCCATTCTTGCCCGTCTCCCACACCCCATTATGTGTCATCATCCGCTTACCCGTGAGATCATTCATCCTTTGGTTTTTTGAGATTGACTTATCTCAATTAGCATGATATTCTCCAATTTCATCCATTTGCCTGCAAATGCCATAATTTTATTATTCTTTATAGTTGAGTAATATTCCACTGAGAACAATATATATATCACAGTTTCTTTATCCATTCATCCATTGAAGGACATCTAGGTTGGTTCCACAATGTGGCTATTGTGAATAGAGCAGCTATTATAAACATTGATGTGATTGATGTGCCTGTATCTCTGTAGTATGCTGATTTTAAGTCCTTTGGGTATAGCCCAAGGAGTGGGAGAGCTGGGTCAAATAGTGGTTTCACTCCAAGCTTTCTGAGGAATCTCCACACTGCTTTCCAGAGTGGCTGCATTAATTTGCAGTCCCACCAGCAATGTATGAGTGTACCTTTTTCCCCACATCCTCGCCAACACCGATTGTTGCTTGTGTTCTTCATAATCACCATTCTAATTGGGGTGAGATGAAATCTTAGGGTAGTTTTGATTTACATTTCTCTTATTACTACAGATGTTGAACATGTTTTCATATATCTGTTGATTGCTTGTAGATCGTCTTCTGTGAAGTGTCTGTTCATTTCCTTAGACCATTTGTTGATCGGATTATTTGTATTCTGGTGTAGAGTTTTTTGAGGTCTTTATATATTCTGGAAATTAGTGCTTTATCTGAAGTATGAGTGGCAAAGATTTTCTCCCACTCTGTAGGTTCTCTCTTCGCATTGCTGATAGTTTCCATTGCTGAGAGAAAGCTTTTTAGTTTGAATCTATCCCAGTTATTGATTCTTGCTTATATTTCTTGTGCTATGGGAGTCCTGTTAAGAAAGTCTGATCCTAAGCCAACAAGTTGAAGATTTGGACCTACATTTTCTTCTATAAGATGGAGGGTCTCTGGTCTGATTCCTGAGGTCCTTGATCCATTTTGAGTTGAGTTTTGAGCAGGGTGAGAGATAGGGGTTTAGTTTCATTCTTCTGCATATGGATTTGCAGTTTTCCCAGCACCATTTGTTGAAGAGGCTATCTTTTCTCCATTGCATATTTTTGGCACCTTTGTCTAGTATGAGAAAGTTGTATTTATTTGGGTTTGTGTCCATGTCCTCTATTCTGTACCATTGATCTACCTGTCTATTTTGGTACCAATTCCATGCTGTTTTTGTTTCTATTGCTTTGTAGTATAGTTGAAGTTCTGGTATTGCGATACCCCCTGCTTCACTCTTCCTGCTAAGGATTGCTTTAGCTATTCTGGGTTTCTTATTCTTCCAGATGAATTTCATGATTGCTTCCTCTATTTCTGTAAGGTACGTCATTGGGATTTTAATTGGAATTGCATTGAATCTGTATAGCACTTTTGGTAATATGGCCATTATGACAATATTAATTCTGCCTATCCAAGAACATGGGAGATCTTTCCCTCTTCTAAGGTCTTCCTCAATTTCTTTCTTCAATGTTTTGTAGTTTTCTTTGTAGAGATCTTTTACCTCTTTAGGTTAGATTGATTCCCAAGTATTTTATTTTTTTTGAAGCTATCGTAAATGGAGTTGTTTTCCTCATTTCCCTTTCAGATGTTTCATCGCTTGTGTATAAAATGCTTTAGATTTATGCGTGTTGATGTTACAGCCTGCTATTTTGCTGAATTCATTGATGAGGTCTAAAAGTTTTCTGGAGGAGTTTTGTGGTTCCTCTAAATATAGAATCATGTCATCAGCAAATAGTGACAGCTTGAGTTCCTCTTTTCCTATTCATCTCCCTATAATTTCTTTAGTCTGTCTAATTGCTCTGCCTAGAGTTTCAAGGACAATGTTGAACAGAAGTGGTGAAAGAGGACATCCCTGTCTTGTTCCTGTTTTTAAAGGGAATGCTTTCAGTTTTTCTCCATTAAGAATGATGTTGGTCATTGGCTTAGCATAAATAGCCTTTACAATGTTGAGTTATGTTCCTACTATCCCTATTTTTTCTAGCGTTTTGATCATGAAGGTGTGTTGTAGTTTGTCGAACGTTTTTTCTGTGTCACATGAAATAACCACATGATTCTTATCCTTATGTCTATTGACATGATGGCTTACGTTTATTGATTTATGGATGTTAAACCATCCTTGCACTCCAGGGATGAACTCCACTTGATTGTGGTGTACAATTTCCTTAATATGTTTTTGGATACAGTTTGCCAATATTTTGTTAAGAATCTTTGCATCTATATTCATCAGTGATATTGATCTAAAATTTTCTTTCCTGGATGTGTGTTTGTCTGGTTTGGGTATGAGGATAATATTAGCTTCATAGAATGAGTTTGGTAGTGTACCCTCCTTTTATATTTCCTAAAATACTTTGAGAAGTATTGGAATGAGTTCTTCTTTGAAGGTCTTGTAGAACTCGGCTGAGAATCCGTCTGGTGCTGGGCTTTTCTTGGATGGTAGGTTTTTAATGGCTTCTTCTGTTTCATTGCTTGATATTGATCTATTTAAATTGTGTATGTCCTCCTGGTTCAGCTTGGGAGGGGCACATGTCTATAAATTTGTCAACGTCTTCGGTAGTTTCCATTTTGTTGGAATACAGATTTTCAAAGAGCTTCTCATTATGTTCTGTATCTCAGTGGTGTCTGTCATGATATTTCCTTTTTCATCATGAATTTTAGTAATTTGAGTGTACTCTCTCCTTCTCTTTGTTAATGTGGGTAAGGGTTTGTCTATTTTGTTTACTTTCTCAAAGAACCAACTTTTTGTTTTGTCAATTTTTTGAATTGTTTCTTTTGTTTCAATTTCATTGATTTCAGCTCTGATTTTAATTATTTCCTCTCTTCTACTACTTTTTCTGTTATTCTGTTCTTCTTTTTCTAGGGCTTTGAGCTGTAATGTTAGGTCTTTTAGTTGTTGACTTTTCATTCTTTTCTGGAATGCGCTCCATGCAATGAATTTTCCTCTTAGTACTGCTTTCATAGTATCCCAGAGATTTTGATATATGTATCATTGTTGTCATTGACCTCTAAGAATTTTTTTATCTCTTCCCTGATGTTTTCTGTTATCCATGTTTCATTTAATAGCTTATTAGTCTCCAGATGTTGGAGTAATTTCTGTTTTTTATTTTGTCATTGATTTCTATTCTCAATCCATTATGATCTGATAGAACACAAGGCAGTATCTCCATTTTTTTTGCATTTCCTAAGGGCTTCTTTGTGGCATGACATATGGTCTATTTTCAAGAAGGTTCTATGTGCTGGTGAGAAGAAAGTGAATTTGCTTGTTGATGGATGGAATATTCTATATATGTCTATTAAGTCTAGGTTATTGATTGTGTTATTAAGTTCTATGGTTTCTTTGTTTGGTTTTTGATTGGAAGATCTATCTAGTGGTGACAGCGGTGTGTTAAAGTCACCCAGAATTATTGTGTTGTGGTCTATTTGATTCCTGAAATTGAGAAGGATTTGTTTGATATACAGGGATGCACCATTGTTTGGGTCATAAATATTTACTATTGTTATGTCTTCCTGATTTATGGTTCCTTTAAGAAGTATGAAATGTCCTTCTTTATCCCTTCTGACTAACTTTGGCTTGAAGTCCACTTTATCTGATATAAGGATGAAAACCCCCACTTTTTTACTGAGTCCATGTGCATGGTAGGTTTTTTTCCCATCCTTTCACCTTTACTCTGTGGATGTCTTTTTCTATGAGATGAGTCTTGCAGGCAGCATATTGTTGGGTCTTTCTTTTTAATCCATTCTGCCAGTCTGTGTCTTTTGATTGATGAGTTTAGGCCATTAACATTCAGGGTTATTATTGAGATATGATTTGTATTCCCAGTCATTTGGGCTTATTTTTGGTTTTAACTTGGCTTGATTTCTGCTTTGAGTGGGTTTTTCTCTAAGGTAGTTCCTCCCTTTGCTGACCTACATTGTTGGTTTTCATTTCCTCCTCCTGGAATATTTTGTTGAGAACAATCTGTAGCACAGGCTTTCTATTTGTAAATTCTTTTAACTTTTGTTTATCATGGAAGGATTTTATTTCATCTTCAAATCTGAAGGTTAGTTTTGCTAGGTATAGGATTCTTGGTTGGCAACAACATTCTTTCAGAGCTTGAATATGTCATTCCAGGCCCTTCTAGCTTTTAGAGTCTGGGTTGAGAAGTCTGCTGCTATCCGTATTGGTTTCCCTCTGTGTGTAATCTGATGCTTTTCTCTCGCGGCCTTCAAAATCCTATCTTTATTTTGAATATTAGGCATTTTCATTATAACGTGCCTTGGTGTGGATCTGTTGTGATTTTGTGCATTAGGTGTTCTGTAAGCCTCTTGTATTTGATTTTCCATTTCATTCTTCAGGTTTGGGAAATTTTCTGGTATTATTTCATTGAATAGGTTGTGAATTCCTTTGGTTTGTATCTCTGTGCCTTCCTCAATCCCAAAAATTCTTAAATTTGGTCTTTTCATGATGTCCCATAGTTCTTGGAGTTTCTGTTCATGATTTCTTACCATCTTCTCTGGGCAACTTTATTTTCAAGATTAAATATTTTGTCTTCATTGTCTGAGGTTCTGTCTTCCAAGTGGTCTAGTCTTTTGGTGATGCTTTCCATTGAGTATTTTTATTTGGTTTATTGTTTCCTTCATTTCACGGATTTCCATTTGGTTTTTTTGAGAATCTTTATCTCTTTGTTGAAATGATCTTTTGCTTCCTGCAGTTGTTCTTTCAACTGCTTATTGGTATTATCATTCATTGCCTGTATTTGCTCTCTTATCTTATCCTTTGCTCCACGAATCATCTTAATCATGTATAATCTGAAGTCCTTTTCTGAAAATTCTTCCAACATACTGTCATTAGATTCTATTAATATAGAATCTAGATTTGTGTGGATCATTTTCTTCCCTTGTTTTTTCATGTTGTTCCTGTATCTTCCCCTCTAGCAGTGCAGATCTGGGGTATTGCAGATTCCCTCCTTTAGGCTTATAGTGGCCCTATAGGTTTCCAAAACCTTTTCTTTAAGGGGAGATCAATATTAGCAGTGCCTGATTCAGACACTATGCAATCCTAGACCAAATAACCCCTATTAGGACATTAACAATATTGTCATAATAAACAGAAGGAGTTCAGATATTATCTTCAGTATAACAAATAGATTTGCAATAAGGTCTACAGTTTCTTATGGAGGACAAAGAGGATGCAGAGGGATGTAGGATTTAGCTGTTAGTGGGATAAGAAAAGAATATACAGAAGTTCTAGATAATAGAAAGTGTGAGAGTATAATCAAAAGAAATCGGATGTTAGCATGCCAAAAGGGAGAAAGAGACTCTGAGGGAAGAGCAGGTATACAAAAGGAAAAGAGAGCAAGAAAAGTAAAGAAATAAAAACTTAAAATTGTTCAATACGGAAAAAAGAAATCTACACTGTAACAGTCATATAGTATTGAATCCTCCAAGTCTTAAGTAGTCTGAAGCATGAGAGGTACCTGACAATGAGCTTCAAGGCTCCAGCAGGCTCTCAGGATGGGATTTGCCCCACCTAAAGATGGGAGCTATGGCTTCCAGGATTATCCAAGATGGCCACTCTGACCTGCCAATGTGTTAGGAAATGGGGAGCTGCAGCTTTATGTGTGGACGTGGTCGGCTAGAGGTCCTGGAGGCAGGTGCAGTTGGTCAGGCAGGGGTTGTGGAGGTCAGGTATGTTTGGTGTGGTTGCGGGATCCTAGAGGCCAGGTGTAATCAGTCTCTCTGGGGTCCCGGTGATAGGGCGCAGTCAGTTGGTCTGGGAGTCCTGGTGGCAGGGAGCAGTCAGTCAATGTGAGGGCCCTGGAGGCAGGGATTGATCAGTCAGGGCTGAGTGATCCTGGAGACACAGGACTCAGTCAGTCTGGCCAGGGGTCCTATGAGGCCTGGCTGTTGTCTCAAAATGGCGGCAGCCACATGTAATCAAACCTGCAGGTACTGTCACAGTGAAATTCCAGGCAACAGCAGGCAGCTGGCACTCCGCTGGCGATTGGCAATCAGTTTGCTGACTGTCCTCAGACGATTGGGAGGTGAACCTTGGGCCGTGGGTGATGGATAGGTGTAAGGCAGGCGATGGACAGGTAAGAGGCAGGCAAATGGCAGATGATGGGCGCCTGCCAGTGAGCAATCTGCACTCAAAAAAGGCATTGATATGTTGGCAGACTCCAGGTGATCACAGTAGACAAGTGGGGTAAACAGCAAGGGATCAATAAGCAGCAAAAACTGCCTCACGAAGAATTGAGTATCCTCTGCTTGAAACCAGAGTTACGGAGCGACAAGGAACACAGCCTCCCTGTAGTTCGCCATCTTGGATCCTCCAGAACCATTGAATTTTGTCACCGGCTTTTGTGCAACTATTGGTATGATTATAAGATCTTTGTCCTTGATTCTCTGTGGTGTACTGCAATTTTTATTTGCATGTATCAAACCATTCTTGAATTATTAGATTTAAGGCAATATTATGATGTTTTATGATCATTTAAATGTGTTGTTGAAATTTGTTTAAAGCATTTCATGAGGTTTTGGCAAATATGATCTTCAAGAAGGTTGTTATTCAGTAAGTTTTTTTCCTTGTTATGTTCTTATGAGTTTTTCAATAATGATGATATTGGCCTCAAAGAATGTGCTTGCCAGTTTCCTCCTCCTTCTGTCCCATGTAATTTTTTGAGGAGCATCAGTTTTAGTTGTCCTTTGATGGTGTGGTAAATTTCAGTCATAAATGTGTCTGGTCTTGGGCATTTGTTTGTGGAAGGCTTTTCATTACTTCTTCAATGTAATAGCATGCTATTTGTCTGTTTCGATTTCTTGGCTTTTCTTGACTCAATTTTTGTCGATCATGTATGTCTAGAAATTTCTTTCTTTATGTTTTCTGATTTTTATAATGGAAGTCTCCCTAACAGGTCTTTGGATTTAACTTTTATTGGCATTGAACTTTTCTATATACTTCTTAATGGTCCTCTGTGTTTCAGAAAGTCTTCTGTCACAAGATCCACATTTTTGTCTGTAAATTTATTCATTTGTATCTTCTTTTTGTTTACTTTGGTCAGTTTGGTTCAAGGTTTATCAAACTTGTTTATGTTTTCAAAGAACCAACCCCTTGTTTCTTTTTTCCTTTGTATTGCTTATTCATTTTCTAAATCATTAACTTTAGTACTAATAGTTATAATTTCTTTCTTTCTTCTGAATTTGGAGTTGGATGGTTGTTGTTTCCTATGACTTCAATATTTATCTGTTGTTAGTTTAGTTGCGATCCCTGTGAGTTTTTGGAACGTAGTCACATTTATAAACTTCCATCTTCAGTGCTGCTTTCATTGTATCCCACAGATTCTGGGATGTGTTTCTCTTTTCAGTTGATACTAAGGGTTTTTTAATACTTTCCCTGATTTCTTTGATGTGCCATTCATCCTGCAAAAGCATATTGCTCATTCCCTTAGTGATTGCACTGATTCTGTCTTTTTGGTTGGTGTAGTTTTGAAATGTTATTTTATTATTATCAGATAATATGCAGGGAATTATTTTGATTGCTTTGTGTATTTGCTAAGAATAGATTTTATTGCCAATATAGAACCTGTTTTAGAGAACATTTTATGAGATGAATGGGTATTCTACTATTGTCTGAGGAAATATTCCATAGATATCTGCAAAGTGCTTTTGATCAACAGTATATCTGATCTCTGTAGGAAGTGTTGATTTTTAATCTGGATGACATATTGAATGAGAATGGCATATTGAAGTGACCCACACTGATATATATTCCTTAGGCTCTTCTGTCCCTTTACAGTGAGTGGTTTTTGTTCATGAAATTGGGTGCACTGATGTTCATTGCATAAATATTTACAGCCATTAAAACTTGTTGTTGGATTATTCCTTTTACCAATAGGTAGTGATATTTTTGCCATCTATGGTTCATGGTGATTTGAAGTCTTTTGGCAAATATGAGAGGAGCTACTGATCCTTGCCTTTGTCTTTCTTTTGTATAAAATGGAAGTACCATTTCCATCTTTTCATTCTGTGAGTCTCTTTGAATATGATGAGTATTTCCTGCAGACAAGATACAGTTGTGTAGATGTTCTGAGACCGGTTTGCTGAGGGTGAGGGCAACGATGCCTACTCTTACCCAGTGCACTTACCCAGGCATCAGAGATCAAGCTCTGAAGGCACGGATCTAATTTTATTTAGGGTTGTACAGGACATATATAGACACCTTATCCAATCAGGTTAACATGCTTGTTAAAGTATAACAGAGTCAGCCTATAGGTGAACTATACGTTGAGGGTCCAGGTAGTATAAACAAACCAAGTATGCCTAAGCAATTCTGCCCAGCAACAGGTCTGAGACAAAGGACTGGGGGAATGGCAAGCTCCAGCACACAGCATGAGGCAAGGCAGCGCCGGAGAGCTCACATCACAGTTTTCTGGGATGCATGTCAGAATGAGGCCTCCTCTCAGTTCAAACTCAGCCTCAACAGCTACAAAAACCTTCATTCCATGGTGAGTCTTTGCCATTACCTCAGTTTCTCTGTTCAGACTGTTTGGCTTACTTAGATCATGGTGTCAGTGACTGCTGTCAGATAAACTCTACACAGTTGAGTCTTGATGTCTTTAATTCTGTATTCCACTTATTGTCTTTTAATTGATGAATGAAGCCCTCTTACATTCAGTATGAAAGGTAGAGTGGTATGTATGTCTTTGTGTCATTTTACCTTATTTTTTGTATTGGATTTGCTCATAATTCAAATTTGCCTGCCCTCTCTAGTGATATTTTTTCTTTCTCATGCTCTATTGTCTCATTTTCATCTTCTTTTACATATGGGGTTCTTTTGAGTACCTTCAGAAATGCTTCCTTAGTGGTCATGAACTGTTTCAATTTACTCTTATGCAGTTGACTTATTGGTGTTAATTTTGTATCCTGCTAGTTTTCTGCATGTGTTCATGAGTTCTAGAATTTTTCTGGTGCAGTGTTTTGCTCTTCTACATAGAGAATCACATCACTAGGTTTAATTCTTATTTCCCTATTTGAATCCTTTTTCTTTCTAGCCTAATAGCTCTGGCTAGAGTGATGAGGACTATGTTATACAGAAGTGGTCAAAGAGGGCATCCCTGTCTTGTTTCAATTTTTGGAAGAATGCTTTCAGTTTTCCTCTGTTTAGATTTGTGTGTGCCTTTGTTTTAGAGTAAATATCTTTTGAAATGTTGAGGAATGTTTTTACTGTCCCTTGTTTTTCTTGTGTTTTCAACTTTCATTTTGTCAAATGCTTTTCCTGAATCTGTTGAGATAATCATGTGATTCTTATCATTATGTGTATTGATGTAGGGAATCACATCTATTGATTTCCATATGCTGAATCAACCATTTATCCCTGGGATGAAACCTACTTGATCATGGTGTGCTACCTTTTTAATGTGTTTTTGTATGAGTTGTACCAGTATTTTATTCAGAACTTTTTTTTTTTTTCCAGAACTTTGGCTTGACATTTTCTTTCTTTGATGTGTGTTCATCTCATTTTGGACTCAGGGTGATCCCAGCTTCATAAAATGAGTTTAGAAGGACCCTGTCCTTTTCTTTTCAATAGAATATTTTGAAAAGGATTTTTATTAGTTCTTCATTGAAGGTCTGGTTGAACTCAGCTGAGATTCCATTGGGTCCTGGCTTTTCTTTGTTGCGAGGCTTTTGATAGTATCTTGAATTTCATTGTTTGAAATTGATCTGTCTAAATTTTCTATGTCTTCCAGGCTTAATTTTGGTAGATAATCTTTCTCTAGAAATTTGTCAGTATCTTCATGATTTTCTATTTGATTGGGTTATAAGTTTTTGAAATAGTTTTTTATTATCGTCTGTATTTTGATGTTGTCCATGGTTATATTTACTTTTAAGTCACATAATTTAGACAATTAAGCTTTTTCCTTCTTTCTCTGGTTAGTATGGCAAAGGGTTTGTCAACTTTATCATTTTTTTCCCCAAAGAATCAACTTTTGTGTATCATTGATTCATTTGAAACTTTTTTGTTTCCATTTCATAGATTCTGGTTCTGATTTTCACTTATTTCTTGTCTTGTGCTGCTTTTAGTTTTGGTTTGTTCTTCCTTTTTCAGGGTCCTGAGGTGTAATATTAGGTAATTTGTTTGGAGACTTTCTGTTCTTTTAATGAATGACATCAGTGCTATGAACTTTCCTCTGAGAACACCTTCAGAGTGTCTCAGCGATATGCATATGTTGTGTTGCTATTCTCATTCACCTTTAAGTATTTTTAAATTTCATCCATGGTTTCCTCTGCTATTCATTGATCATGCAATAGTGCATTCTTTAGTCTAGAGGGATTGGTGTAGCTTCTATTTTTTCATTATATTGTTGATTTCTAATTTTACACCCTTATAATCCAATTGTGTGCAAGGACTATCTCTAATGGTTCATAGGCACTAAGAGTTGTTTTGTGACCTAAGATATGGTTAATTTCAGAAAATGATCTGTGCGCTGGTGAGAAGAAAGTGTACTGAATGCTTACTCATTGAACTTATCATGTTTTGTTTCTGTTTTTTTTTTTCCCTTCTAGAATGTTCGTGAAGGAGAAGTATATGAAAATTCCTGGCAATTAAGGAATGATGGTAATCTCTTTGAAGACTGCCCATTGTTGTGCTGTTTGTTGACTTGAAATTATAGAGAGTTTCATGTATATTTTACTTTGTTTTATTATAAAAGCAAAATGTGTCTCTAAGAGAGAAGAGGATCGAGCCTTTTATGACAACAATAATTCTGAAAGTGAAGCAAAACATGTGGTTTCAGCCCTTCATGCTAGACACATCAAAGTAAAGACCTTGCATGGGACTCCTCCATCCTCCTCCTCCTCTTCCTCCTCCTCCTCCTCCTCACCTGACACAAATGTAAGATGGCTTGTCATACTTTTTTCCCACCCATTTTTTAGCAAACATCTCCCATATCCTCATAATGATGACAATAATCCTAGAAAGAAATATAAGGTCCCTACTAGTTCACAATGGCATGTAAGTATGAGAGACCAAGAGAAACATATGTGTAGGATTGAGATGTGTGGAAGTTGGTGGGAGTAAACAATTGTCAGGTATTATATTGGGGAAGGAAAGAAACAGAAAGAAAACCAAACGAATAGCTAGTTGAATCTGAAGGTGAGAAGGGAGAAAAATAGGAAGTCTTCTTTAAAGAAGAGTAAAATAAATATCTAGATTGAGTAAGAGAGTGAAGAGAAAGGATATAATACAATAACAAGGAATGAGTGGAGTTAAGGATGGCAGGAACTGTAGAATAGAGTCTTCTGAAACAATTGAAATTCATTTTAATTAAGAAGTGAAAGAAAATGAAATTCTCACTTCTTTTAAATTCATGGAGTACTTATATAGTTCTGATGTGGATGGCTGTGTGAATGGATTCTAGAATCAGTAAAGATCTTTCCAAATGTGGCATTGAATGTCTAGGGGGAGAATATTCTGGACAGAGAGAGCATCTTTCTAGGATTCTTTTCCCAAGATTCTGGAGTTAATGGGGAAAGGGTATCAGACTATATCACCACAATCCTTTTACAATTATAAGGTATTGAAACATACAAATATATGCCTAAACATTTTAGATACTTAATGAATAAATTTCCTTACTTCCCTTCTTATTAAGACTTGGAATAATTATTTTATGTTATCACTATTGAAATATAGACTGAAAAGGATGAAGTCTGTCAAAGTTTTATACCTGTGCACTTTTTTCCTAAAGAATAGAAAGTTTCCCTGTGGTATATTTGTCTATGCATATAACATAATTTCAAGAATGTCAATCCTATGATCTAGCCTTACCATTCCCTCTTCTTTCCATTTCACTTTCTCTGCACTGATGTTCTTACTTCTCCTTTCTTTTTTCCTTTTCTTAATTTTTTTAATTCATTTTGTTTTCATTTGTACAGACTGAATTTTTATTCATTATACCCGAATGTATACAACTTTTCTTTTCTATGGTTGTGCACAATGTAGATTCATATCATTTGTGCAATCATACTTGTACATAGGCTAATGACGTCTTTCTTATTTCATCATCTTTCATGCCCTGTCCCCTCCCACCTCTCATTTTCCTCTATATAATCTAAAGTTCCTCCATTCTTCTCTCACCCCTGCCCCTCACCCACATTATGTATCATCTTCCACTTATCCGGGAAAACATTCAGCCTTTGGTTTTGGGAGATTGGCTTATTTTACTTAGCATGATATTCTCCAATTCCATCTGCAAATGCCATAATATTTTTCTTCTTTATGGCTGAATAATATTCCATTGTGTATATACGCCACAGTTTCTTTATCCATTCATCTGTTCAAGGGCATCTAGGTTGGTTCCACAATCTAGCTATTGTGAATTGAACTGCTATAAACATTGATGTGGCTGTGTTACTGTACTACTAATTTTAAGTCCTTTGGGTATGAAAGGAGGGGTGCGATAACTGGGTCAAAAGTTGGCTCTATTCCAAGTTTTCTGAAGAATCTCCACACTGCTTTCCAGAGAGAGTGGATGCACCAATTTGCAACTACAACAGCAATATAAAAGTATGCCTTTTTCCCCACATGCACGCCATCTTCTGTTATTGTTTGTGTTCTTGATAATAGTCATTCTAATTGAAGCAAGACTCTCAAAGCAAAAGAAATCAAAGCAAGAATCAATAAATGGGATGGATTAAAACTAAAAAGCTTTTTCTCAGCAAAGATGCAACCAATAAGATGAAAAGAGAGCTGAAAGAGTGTGAGAAAATCTTTTTCACATGTGTTTCAGATAGAGCACTTATTTCCAAAATTTATGAAGAACTCACAAAACTTTAAATACAAAGAACCCAATCAATAAATAGGCCAAGGAACTGGACAGCACTGTACAAAAGATATACAGGCAATTAGTAAATATATGAAAAAGTGTTCAACATTTCTAGTAATTAGAGAAATGCATATTAAAATAATTCCCTTCCACTTTCATAATGAACTTGTCCCCATATGATATGTTTCCTTCTGAGTCTTCCTTATTTTGTTTTACATGCTGCTGTCCAGTTTCACCCATTGTTCTATGCTTGACACAATTGCTATGACTGAATAATAATCTTTTGTGTATATGCTGGCAGTAGTTTTCAGGAAACAGTGGAGAGTGGTATAGGTGGACCACATGCTATTTCTATTTTTTTATGTGTAATCTCGATCCTGATTTCCATAGCAAATGCATTAGTATGCATCCTCACCAATGATGTTGAAAAATTACTGTTCCCCACATCTTTATCAGTTTTTATTATGTGTAATGTTGAAAATTGCCTTTCTGAATGGGGTAAGATGAACTCAATGGACTTTTGATTTGCATGTCCCCTGATGACTAAAAACAGTGATTATTACTTCATATAAGAGTTGACTGAATATGCATTTTCCTTTGTGAACTATCTGTTTATTTGCCTTTGCTTAAATGGGTTTTTTTGTTTGTTTGTTTTTTCCAGTGCTGGCCTTTTTAGTAATTTATATATTTATTATTCTAATCATCTGTCACAGAGTAACTGGCAAGGTACATCTGCCATGCTATACATTTTCTCCTCAGTTCATTAGTTGTTTACTTGGCTCTTCAGAAGATTTTATTTTGCTGCACTCCACCTTGCTATGATTTCCTCAGCTATCATATTCCTCTTCATAAAGTCTTTAGTCTCTGCCTATATGTTGAGGTGCTTCCCCTACATTTTCTGCAAGGTTTTGTAATGTTTCTATTCTTATATCTATGTTTTCTATCCCTTTCATGATATCTTGTACATGGGGAACAATAGAGGATTGCTAGTTCCATTCTTCTGCATTTGGATATCCAGTTGACCCATTGCCATTTGTTTTGCTTTTAATAGTGCCTTAGACTTGCATAATAATTGGATACATATTGATACAATCATGTATGTTGTTTACACCATTTCTGACCCTGGTTCCTAGCTTCCCTTTCCTTCCTCCCTCACCTTCCTCTTCTCTACTGGTCTGCTTTCGACTCCTTTATCTATTAATTTTAAATTGGTTCTTTATAGATATCCCTAAAGGTGGAATTCAACATGATATTTTTATGTAGGCAAGTAGGGTAATTTTGTCAAATTCATTCCCCATTCCCTCCCCTTCCCTAACCCTCTTCCCTCCCTATCAATCTTTTTCTGCTCCACTAATCTTCCCTTTAACTCCATGATAACCCCCCCCCCCCGCCACTTTGTCCCTTTTAGGTTTCTGTAGCTTTGGTCTAACACAGAAAATATTTCAACACTGATTTTCTCATATGACTTATTTCATTTAGCACAATATTCTCCTGTTCCATCCATTTATTGGCAACTGGAAAAATTTCATTCTTTAAAACACAGAAAAACTTCTTCATAAATATACTGCATTTTATAATCCTTTGAATATGTCTCGGCTCCTGTAAGTTGTACTGGAATAGGTATTTATGTGCTTTTATCCCAATTGGTGTGCTCATTTTAGAACTTTGTACATACTCCCAGGAGTGGAATAGCTGGATCATATAGGTATTTCCATTCTAGTTTTTTGAGGAAACTCCATATTGCTTCCCAGAGTGGCTGTACTAATTCGTAGTCCCACAACAATGTGTGAGAGCACCTTTTTCCTCACATTCTCACGAACATTTATTAGGTATATTCTTGACAATTGCCATTTTGACTGAAGAGAGAGGAAATCTCTGAATAGTTTTGACTCGCATTTAATGTGATAGCTAGAGATTTGGAACATTTTTTTTCATAAGTATTTGAATGTTTGTGTTTCTTTTAAGAAATGTCTATTTAGTAATAATTGGGTTAATCGTATTCATGATATTAAGCATTTTCAGTTTTTCATATATTCTTCTTTCAAAAGTTTTTTTAGTGGTAGGTGGACAACTTTATTTTTATTTATTTATTTTATGTGGTACTGAGGATCGAACTGTGCACCTCACATGTGCTACGTGAGTACTCTACCTCTGATCCATAACCCCAGTCTGTATATAGCCTATATATATTCTTGTTATTAATGCCCTCTGAGAGAAATAATGGACATAGATTTTCTCTTATTCTGCAGATTTTTTCTTTATGCTCTTTATCATTTCTTTTGCTTCCAGCCCCTTAAAAAAAAAAAAGCTGTCTTTTCTCGGTCACATGTTTTTGACACTTATATCCAAAAATCTATTCAATGCAACCAAGTGGATTTGTCTCTTTGTATCTCTTAGTGTCTTCTTCAATTTTGTTTTCATCATTCTGTAATTTTTCTTGAATAGTTATTTTATCTCCTTGGTTTTGTTATTCTTATGTATTTTTTTTTTTATCTTCTAAGTGGAATTGTTATCCTGATTTCATTCTCCCTGTGTTGTTTTATTTATTTATTTTTTTTAGTTGTAAATGGGCACAAAATCTTCATTTTATTCATTTATTTTTATGTGGTGCTGAGGATTGAACCTAGTGCCTCCCACCTGTAGGCAAGTCCTCTATCAGTGAGCCAAATCCCCAGCCCTCAGTGGGATTGCTTTTGGTGTATAGAAATATTATTTATATTTGTATGTTGATTTTGTTTTCACCTACTTTGCCAAATTTGTTTATTCTATCTTAAAGTCTTCCGATAGATTTTAGGATCTTCCAAGAGAGGATCAGATAGTCTGTAAATAGAGATAATTTGAATTCTTGCTTTTTATTTCCATACCTTGTCTAATTCCTCTGACCAATATTTCCGGTGCTATTTTATGTGGACGTGGTGAGCATGCACAACTTTTACTTGTTTCTGATTTTAGAGGGAACACTTTCAATTTTTTATCATTTAGTATGCCATTGGTTTTGGGTTTGGCATACATAGCCTTCATAATACGATAGCAAGTTCCTGCTGTCCCTAGTTTCTTAAGACTTTTCTCAAGAAATAACTTCGAATTTTGTGAAAAACTTTTTGTACATCTATTGAGATGATCATGAGATTTTTGTCCTTGATTCTCTGTGTGGTGTACCACATCTATGTGCATGCGTTGAACCATCCTTGCATTTTTGGAATTAAACCAATATTATAATATTGTATGATCATTTAAATGTGTTGTTGAAATTGTTTTCAAGCATTTCATAAGGATTTTCCAAAATACCTTCCTAGACATATTATTAATAGTGTTCTTCCCTTGTTTTGTGTCTATGCAGTTTTCCTATAAGGATGATATTGCAATAATAGAATGTGTTTTCCAGTTTCCTCCCTTTTCTATCCCATGTAATTTTGAGAAGCATCAGTGTTATTTCTCATTTGATGGTCTGGCAAATTTCAGCCATGAATGTGTCTGATCCTGGACTTTTGTTTTAGCAAAGCTTTTTATTACTGTTTCAATATAATGGCATGCTATTGTTCTGTTTAGATTTCCTATATCCTCTTGATTCAATTTTTGTAGGTCATATATGTCTAGAAATTTATTTTTCCTACATTTTCTGATTTTTATAATGTAAGTCATCCTAATAGGCCTCTGAATTTCCCATTTATTGACATTTAATTTTCCAAAATAGTCCCTAGTGGTCCTCTGAATTTCAAAACAATGTCTCTTTTAAGATCAACTTTTTCATCTATAACATTAGTCATTTGTATCTTCTCCCTCTTGTCTTTGGTTAGTTTGGTTCAGGGTTTATCAATCTTGTTTGTCTTTTCAAACAAACTCTTTATTTCATTTATCATTGGTTTGTTCATTCATTTTCCATTTCATTAATTTTGGCAGTTATACTTACCGTTTCTTTCTTTCTACTGGATTTGGTGTTGGATTATTCTTGTTTCCCTAAAACCTTGAGATTCATCTATAGGTTATTTAGTTGAGATGCCTCTGATTTTTTTAAGGTATGTAGTCATATTTATAAATTTCCTTGTTAGCATTACTTTCATTGTATCCTGTAGATTGTGATATGTATTTCCCTTTTCAATTGATTTCAAAGGTCTTTCAATATTTCTCCTGATTTCTTTGATGATCCATTTTTCATGAAAAAGTATATTGCTCATTCTTCAAGTGATTGTACTGTTTCTGTCATTTTTCTTGGTGTGCTTTTGAAATGTTATTTTATTTTGATCTGATAATATGCAAGGAATTAGTTTGATTGCTTTGTGTATTTGCTAAGAAAAGCCTCTCTGGCCTAATATAGAGTCTGTTTCTATGAAAAGAATATTATTCTACTGTTGTCTGAAGAAATATTCCATAGACATATCTGAAGTCTTTTTGATCAAAAGTACAGTTGAACTCCGTAGTAACTGTTGAATTTTTGTCTGGATAATGTAACTATTGGTGAGAGTGGCATATTGAAGTGACCCACGCTTATTTAATGAGACCCATCTGTCACTTTACTTTGAGTAGTTTTTGTTTCTAGAAAGTGGGGCACTGATGTTCAGGGCATAAAACTTTACAGTCATTAAAACTTCTTGGATTATTCCTTTTACCAGTAGTTAGTGATCTTACTTGTCATCTCTGGCTAATTGTGGTTTGAAATCTGCTTAGGCAAATATGAGAAGAGCTTCCTTCTTTTGGCTTTCATTTATATGAAGTGGAAATACCATTTTCCATCCTGTCATTCTGTGAGTCTCTCTGCAGGTGTTGTGTGTTTTCGGCAGACAAGGTACAGTTGGCTCTTGATTTTTTTCATCCAATAGTCCACTTAATGCCTTTAATTGAAGAATGAAGCCCATTTCATTCAGTATGAATGGTAGATATGTATGTCTTCAGGTCATTTTGCTTTATTTTCAGTTTGGATTCATAATTCACATTTGCTTACCTACTCTGGTGAGGTTTATTCTCTTACATTACATGCTCTATTGTCTGATTTTTGTCTTCTTTTATATATAGTTTGTTTTTTTTTTTTTTTTTTTGAGAACCTCCCTCAATACTGCCTTAGTTTACTCTTATGCAATTGATTTATGGGTGTTAATTTTGTATACTGCTTCATTGCTGAATTTTTTCATGATTTCTAGAGTGTTTCCGGCTCAGTTTTTTCAGTGTTCTAAGTATAGAATCATGTCATTGTCAAATGGAGCTAGTTCTAACTCTTCTTTTTCCTGTATGTATCCCCGTTCTTTCTTTCTTTTGTCTAATAACTCTGACTAGATTAACATGGACTATGTTGAACACAAGTGGTGATAGAGAGTACCCCTGTCTTGTTCCAGTTTTTAGAAGGAATGCTTTCATTCATAAATTCATCCATTTAGAATGCTTTTATTTCATAAATTACATCAGAATGATGTTGGCCTTGGAATTAGTGTAAATAGCTTTTACAATGTTGAGGTATGTTCCTGCTGTCCCTTATTTTTCTTGTGTTTTGAACCTTTACTTTTTTTCAAATGCTCTTGCTTCATCTATTGAGATAATCATGTATTATCTTTGTCTTTATGTGTATTGATGTGGTGAATTACATCTATTGATTTCCTTATGTTGAAACAACCTTTCACCCCTGGAATGAAACCCAACTGATCATGGTGTACTATCCTTTTAACATGTTTTGGTATCAATTTGCCAGCATTTTATTGGCCTAAATAATTGGATAATTGGCCTAAAGTTTTCTTTCCTTGATGTGTCTTTGTTTGGTTTTGGAATCATGATGATACTAGGTTCATGAAATGAATTTGGAAGAGTTCCATCCTTTTATTTTTATTTTTCACATAATAGTTTGAGGACGATTGATGTTAGTTCTTCCTTGAAAGTCTTGTTGAACTCAACTGAGATTCCATCGTGTCTTGGGTTTTCCTTTGCTGGAAGTCTTTTGATAGATTCTTCAATTTGTTTCCTTGAAATTGATCTGTTACAATTCTGTGTCCTACAACTCAATTTATGTAGATAATCTCTTTCTGATTTTCTATTCTGTTGGAGTATAAGTTGTCAAAAGTTTCTGATTATCCTCTGTATTTCAGTGTTCTAGTTGTCAATATTTTCTTTTTATTCATGAACTTTAGAAATTTTGAGTTTTGTCCTTTATTCTCTGTTCAGCATGGCTAATGGTTTATCAACTATACATTTCACTTAGCAAACCAATATTTCCTATCATCAATTTTTTTTGAAACTTTGTTTCAATTTCATTGATTTTGCCTTTGATTTTAATGATTTCCAATCTTGTTTTACTTTTAGTGTTGCTTTGTTCTCTTTCTGGGGCCTTGCAATATAATGTTAAGTTATTTATTTGTTGACTTTCTATTCTTTTAATGAATGAAGTAAGTGCTATGAACTTTCCTTTTAGAACCAACTTCAGAGTTTCTCAGAGATTTGGATTTGTTTTGCTGCTATTTTCATTTACATTTAACTATTTTAAAATTTCATCCCTGATTTTCTGCTATCCATTGGCCATTCAGTCGTGTATTATTTAATCTAGAGGTATTCGAGTAGCTTCTATCTTTTTTATGTTGTTTATTTCTAAACCATTCCGTTATTATCTGATGCAGTGCAAGGTATAATCTCTAATTTTTTTGTATGTACTAAGTATTGCATTGTGGAGTAAGATGTAGTCTTTTTGGGAAAATGATCTAGGTGCTGTGGAGAAGAAAGTGTTTTTCATGCTTGCTCATTACTGTTTTTATGTTTTTTTCTGTCTTTCCTAGTTTGTCTGGGAAGGAAAAGGAGAAGTATGTGAAAAGTTGCAGCAATCCAGGAATGATGGTAATCTCTTTGAAACTCCCCATGTGTGCTGTTTATTACCTTGAAATAACAGAGAGTTTCATCTATTTTGTTTTTAACTTTGTTTTATTACCATAAAAGTAAAATGTGACCCTGGGAACCCAAAACATGGAGCCTTGCTTGACAAGAATATTTCTAAGAGTGAAAGAAAAAATATGGTTTCAACTGCTAGTAAAAGCCATATCAAGGAAAAGAGTTTGTGTGATGCTCCCCTGTCATCACCTGTTTCAAAGGTAAGGTGTCTTTTAATACTTGTTTCCCATTCCTTTTTTAAACTTATTGTTATCCTCATAATGATGGCAGTGATCCTAAAAAGAAATATACGGTCCCTACTAGATCACAATAGAAAATAAGTGCAGCATCAGGAGAGACATACGCACAGGATGGAGATTTGTATAAGTTGGTGAGAGTAAATAGTTTTGGGGTATCCTAATTGTGGAAGGAAAGAAATAGAATGAAAATTAAATGAATAGCTAGTTGAATCTGAAGGTAAGAAGGGAGAAAAATGGAAGTATTCTTTTTTTAAATATTTTTTAGATGTTGATAGACCTTTATTTTGTTCATTTATTTATATGTGGTGCTGAGAATCAAACCCGGTGCCTCACACATTATGAGGCAAGCGCTCTTCCACTGAGCCACAACTCCAGCCGCTGGAAGTATTCTTTAAAGAAGAGCAATATAAATGTCTATAGTGAATAAGAGACTGAAGACAAAGAATGAAATGCAAATCCAACAAAAATATTGAAATTAGTGATAGCAGGAACTGTAAACTCAATTCCTCTGAAAGACTCAAAATTCATTATAAGTAAGAAGTGGAAGAAAATGTAATTCTCACTTCTTTTATATTTAAAGTGTTTATATATAGTTCAGAGGTGGATAGGTCTGTGAAGAGAATTCTGAAATCATTGAAAATTATCCCAGCTATGACATTTAAGTTGACACGTAAAGGAAGGGAAGGAGTCAGATTCATAAATGTATAAGAGGAGGACCTTCTGCGGAGTGAAAATTTGTCTTCCATTGTTCACCTCACTTTCTGGAGTGACTGGGAAGCAGGGTGCGAGATAATATCACCCAAATCATTTTATGATTCTAAAGTATAGAAACACATACAAATATATGCCTACACGTTTTAGATACTTAATAGAAAATTTCATTACTTCCCTTCTCATTAATTCTTGGAATACATGTTTTATCTTAGCACTAAGGAATTATAGACAGAAAATAATTAAGAGGATCAAAGTTTTGTACCAGTGCACATTTGTTATACAGAATAGAAGGTTTCACCGTGTCATACTTGTATATGTGTATAACTTAGTTTGGTGAATGTCAACCCCAAAATATAACCTTACCATTTCTTATTCCTTCTGTTTTTTTCCTCACCCTTCCCATTTATGGTCTTCCTACACATTTCATGTTTAACATTTTCACATATGACATATTTACTTCTGAGTCTGGCTTATTTTGTTTAACAGGATACTGTCCCATTCCATCCATTTTCCTGCACCTAACACCATTTCTATGGCTGAAAAATAATCCTTTGTTTGTGTGCTGACTGTATTTTTTCAGTACTAGTGGGGAGTGGTATAACCAGGCCATGGGAAATTTTATTTTATTTTTTTTTATTTTTTATTTTTTTTATTATTGTACACAAATGGGATACATGTTGTTTCTCTAATTGTACATAGAGTCAAGGCATACCATTTGTGTAATCATATGATTACATAGGGCAATGATGTTTGATTATTTTTCTTTCCTTCCCCCCTACCCCTCCCACCCCTCCTTTTCCCTCTATACAGTCCTTCTTTCCTTCATTCTTACCGCTCTCCTTATCCCTAACCCTAAACCTAACCCTAAACCTAACGCTAACCCCTCCCACCCCCCATTATATGTCCTCATCCGCTTATCAGCGAGATCATTCGTCCTTTAGTTTTGTGAGATTGGTTTATCTCACTTAGCATGATATTCTCCAATTTCATCCATTTGCCTGTAAATGCCATAATTTTATCATTCTTCATTGCGGAGTAATATTCCATTGTATATATATGCCACAGTTTCTTTATCCATTCATCAACTGAAGGGCATCTAGGTTGGTTCCACAATCTGGCTATGGCGAGTTGAGCAGCAATGAACATTGATGTGGCTGTATCTCTGTAGTATGCTGATTTTAAGTCCTTTGGGTATAGACCAAGGAGTGGGATAGCTGGGTCAAATAGTGGTTCCATTCCAAGCTTTCTGAGGAATCTCCACACTGCTTTCCAGAGTGGCTGCACTAATTTGCAACCCCACCAGCAATGTATGAGTGTTCCTTTTTCACCACATCCTCGCCAACACCTGTTGTTGCTTGTGTTCTTGATAATCGCCATTCTAATTGGGGTGAGATGAAATCTTAGGGTAGTTTTGATTTGCATTTCCCTTATTACTAGGGATGTTGAACATTTTTTCATATATCTGTTGATTACTTGTACATCTTCTTCTGTGAAGTGTCTGTTCATTTCCTTAGTCCATTTTTTGATTGGATTATTTGTATTCTTCGTGTAGAGTTTTTTGAGTTCTTTATAGATTCTGGAAATTGGCGCTCTATCTGAAGTATGGTTGGCAAAGATATTCTCCCACTCTGTAGGCTCTCTCTTCACATTGCTGATAGTTTCCTTTGCTGAGAGAAAGTTTTTTAGTTTGAATCTATCCCAGTTGTTGATTCTTGCTTTTAATTCTTGAGCTATGGGAGCCCTGTTTAAGGAAGGCTGATCCTAAGCCAACAAGTTGAAGATTTGGACCTACTTTTTCTTCTATAAGATGCAGGGTCTCTGGTCTGATTCCGAGGTCCTTGATCCATTTTGAGTTGAGTTTTGTGCAGGGTGAGAGATAGGGGTTTAGTTTCATTCTGTTGCATATGGTTTTCTAGTTTTCCCAGCACCATTTGTTGAAGAGGCTATCTTTTCTCCATTGCATATTTTTGGACCCTTTGTCTAGTATGAGAAAATTGTATTTATTTGGGTTTGTGTCAGTGTCCTCTATTCTGTACCATTGATCTACCTGTCTATTTTGGTACCAATACCATGCCATTTTTGTTACTATTGCTTTGTAGTAGAGTTGAAGATCTGGTATTGCAATACCCCTGCTTCGCTCTTGCTACTGAGGATTGCTTTAGCTATTCTAGGTTTTTTATTCTTCCAGATGAATTTCATAATTGCTTGCTCTTTTTCTGCAAGGTACATCATTGGGATTTTAATTGGAATTGCATTGAATCTCTATACCACTTGATCGTGGTGCACTATCTTTTTAATATATATTTGTATGCGATTTGCTAAAATTTTGTTGAGAATTTTTGCGTCGATGTTCATTAAGGATATTGGTCTGAAATTTTCTTTCCTCGATGTGTCTCTGTCTGGTTTAGGTATCAGGGTGATATTGGCTTCATAGAATGAGTTTGGGAGAGTTCCCTCCTCTTCTATTTCTTGGAATAGTTTGAGGAGTATTGGAATGAGCTCTTCTTTAAAGGTTTTGTAGAACTCGGCTAAGAACCCATCTGGTCCTGGACTTTTCTTTGTTGGTAGGCTTTTGATGACCTCTTCTATTTCATTGCTTGAAATTGGTTTATTTAAGTTGTGTATGCCCTCCTCGTTCAGTTTAGGTCATTCATATGTCTCTAGAAATTTGTTGATGTCTTCGAGGTTTTCTGTTTTGTTGGAGTATAGATTTTCAAAATAGCTTCTAATTATGTTTTGTATTTCACTCGTGTCTGTTGTGATGTTTCCTTGTTCATTCCGAATTTTAGTAATTTGAGTTTTCTCCCTCTTTCTCTTTGTTAGTGTGGCTAAAGGTTTATCAATTTTATTTATTTTTTCAATGAACCAACTATGTATTTTGTTAATTTTTCCAATTGTTTCTTTTGTTTCAATTTCGTTGATTTCGGCTCTGATTATAACTATTTCCTGTCTTCTACTACTTTTGGTATTGGTCTGCTCTTCTTTTTCTAGCGCTTTGAGCTGTAGTGTTAAGTTGTTTATTTGTTGATTTCTACTTCTTTTTTTGAATGCGCCCCATGAAATAAATCTTCCTCTAAGTACTGCTTTCATAGTGTCCCAGAGATTTTGATATGATGTGTCTTTGTTCTCGTTTACTTCTAAGAATTTCTTTATTTCCCTCCTGATGTCTTCTGTCATCCATTCATCATATAATAGTGTATTATTTAATCTCCAGGTATTGGAGAAGTTTCTGCTTTTTATTCTGTCATTTATTTCTAATTTCAATCCATTATGATCTGATAGAGTACAAGGTAGTATCTCTATCTTCTTGTATTTGCTAACAGTAGCTTTGTGGCATAAAATATAGTCTATTTTAGAGAAGGATCCATGTGCTGCTGAGAAGAAAGTGTATTCGTTCTTTGTTGGATGGTATATTCTATATATGTCCGTTAAGTCTAAATTGTTGATTGTGTTGTTGAGATCTATAGTTTCTTTATTCAATTTTTGTTTGGACGATCTATCCAGTGGTGAGAGAGGTGTGTTAAAATCGCCTAGTATTGTGTTGTGGTCTATTTGATTTCTGGAATTGAGAAGGATTTGTTTGATGTACGTGGATGAGCCAATGTTCGGGGCATAGATATTTATGATTGTTAAGCATAAATCAGCTTCCTTAAGCAGCATGTAATGTCCTTCTTCATCCCTTCTGACTAGTTTTGGTTTGAAGTCCACATTATCTGAAATGAGGATGGATACTCCAGCTTTTTTGCTGTGTCCGTGTGCCTGGTATGTTTTTCCCCATCCTTTCACCTTTAGTCTATGGGTGTCTCTTCTATGAGATGAGTCTCTTGCAGGCAGCATATTGTTGGATTTTTCTTTTTAATCCAATCTGCCAGTCTATGTCTTTTGATTGATGAGTTCAGGCCATTAACATCATTCAGGGTTATTATTGTGATATGATTTGTATTCCCAGTCAATTGACTCATATTTGTTTTTGACATGATTTGGTTTCTCCTTTATTTGGCTATTCCTTTAGGCTAGCGCCTCCTGTTGCTGATTTGCATTGTTGTTTTTCATCTCTTCCTCATGGAATATTTTGCTGAGAATGTTCTGTAATGCTGGCTTTCTTTTTGTAAATTCCTTTAGCTTTTGTTTTTCATGGAAGGATCTTATTTCATCGTCAAATTTGAAGGTAAGTTTTGCTGGGTATAAGATTCTTGGTTGGCATCCGTTTTCTTTCAGGGCTTGGTATATGTTGTTCCAGGCCCTTCTAGCTTTTAGGGTCTGGATTGAAAAATCTGCTGATATTCTTATTGGTTTCCCTCTGAATGTAATTTGATTCTTTTCTCTCGCGGCCTTTAAAATTCTGTCTTTATTTTGTATGTTAGGTATTTTCATAATAATGTGCCTTGGTGTGGGTCTGTTGTAATTTTGTATGTTTGGAGTTCTATAAGCCTCTTGTACTTGGTTTTCCATTTCATTCTTCAGATTTGGGAAATTTTCTGATATGATTTCATTGAGTAGATTGTTCATTCCTTTGGTTTGTTTCTCTAAGCCTTTCTCAATCCCAATAATTCTTAAATTTGGCCTTTTCATGATATCCCATAATTCTTGTAGACTCTGTTCATGATTTCTTACCATCTTTTCTGTTTGGCCAACTTTGCTTTCAAGATTAAATAATTTGTCTTCAATGTCTGAGGTTCTGTATTCCAGGTGTTCTATCCTATTGGTTATGCTTTCTATGGAGTTTTTAACTTGGTTTATTGTTTCCTTCATTTCAAGTATTTCAGTTTGCTTTTTTTTCAGTTTCTCTAACTCTTTATTGAAATGATCTCTTGCTTCCCGTATTTGGTCTTTTAACTGTTGATTGGTGCGATCATTTAATGCCTGCATTTGCTCTTTCATCTCCTCCTTCAATGCCTGCATTTGCTCTTTCATCTCCTCATTTGCTTCCCTGATCGTTTTAATTACGTACATTCTGAACTCCCTTTCTGACATTTCTTCTGCTGTGCTGTCATTGGGCTTTATTGATGTAGTATCTAGGTTTGTTTGGGACATTTTCTTCCCTTGTTTTCTCATATTGGTCAGCTGTCAGTGGGACCCTGAGATATTGCAGTTTTCCACTATTGGCTTATAGTGTCCCGGTAGATTTCCAGTGTATATCCTCCCAGCCTTCAGTAGCCTGATGTCATGGAGGAATTTGATAATGCAGTGCATCCGAAGAAAGCTGCCCCTAGCCCCCTACTGGTTTCAGGGTTTGGAGCTGTCTCTGTGCGGAAAGGCTCTCACTGGGGGCCTGCACCGTGCAGCTGGCCGTGTGGGAGGAGCCCACCGCCGGAGTTGGAAGGCTACCTGGGGAAGACTCTAGCTGTCCTGCCCTGCTCCGATAAGCCACCTCTATCTGGGCCTGCCACCCGGGCCGAGCTTTACCCAGTGGGCAGACTCACCCGTGACTCTATTTCAGTCCGAGTCTCTCAATGCCTCCCCTTCTTAACTCCTGGGTTCTGGAGCGACTGGGGGTGCAGTCACCCTCTAGGCCGCCATCTTGAATCGCCCCCAAAATTTTATTTTTAATTTGAAAAGTTACCTTCATTCTGCTTTCCGGTAGTGGAAGTAATAATATGCATCCTCACGAACAGTACTGACAGATTGCTATTACACAGATTCTCATCAGTGTTTACTTTGTGTATTCTTGAGTATTGCTTGCTGAATTGGGTAATATGGATTCTCAACATAATTTTCATTTGCATGTCCCTTATGGCAAAAAACATTGAATCTTTTTTCATGTAAGAGTTGACTGATTATACATTTTCCTTTGTGAACTCTCTGTTCATTTGCCATTGGTTGAAAGGGTTGTTTGTCCTTCTAGTGCTGAATTCCTTTAGTTGTTTATATGTTTAGTCTAGTAATCCTCTGTCAAAGAGTAACTGACTTGGTTTGTCTTTGATGCTATACACTCTGTTACTTGTCTTCTGTGCTCTGCAGAAGATTTTATTTCTTATACACCAGTATTCTCCAACTTGCTATTATTTCCTTAGTTGTATTATTCCTCTTCATAAAGTCTATTTTGTACCTATTTGTTGAGGTGTTTTCTCTAGATTTCCTGCGAGGAGTTGTATTGATTCTGTTCTTATGTCTGGGTTTTCTATACATTTTGTGTTGTCTTCTACAGGTGTGAAATAGAGATCTCATTTTATTCTTCTATATATGGATATTAATATTGCCCAATGCCATTTTTTTTGCTCCCATATTGCACTAAATATATACATAATAGTTGGATTCATATTGACATTAGGAAACATGAATGTTGTTTACACTCTTTCAGACCCTAGTTTCTCCCTTTCCTTTCACTTTCCCCTCATCTTCTACTCTACTGCTCAACCTTCCACTCATTTATTTTTAATTCATAGATAAACATAAAGGTAGAATTCTCCATTATATGTTTTCATGAATGAAGAGTAATTTTCTCAGATTCCTTCCACATGTCCTTGCCTTACCTAACCCTCCTCACTCCTCATAACTCTATGTCTCAGGTTTCAGTGTTCTACTCCCCTAATCTTCCCTTTAACTTCGTTTTATCCATCCCAATTTTGTCCCTCTTAGTTTGTTTTAGCTCCTGCTTCTGAGCAAAATCATTTCAACACTCAAATTTCTTATTTTACTTATTTCATTTAACCTGACATTCTCCTGTTCCAGCCATGTATTGGCAAATGGCATAATTTCATTCTTAATACAGAGTTATACTGTGTTATGTATATATACTGCAGTTTATATTCCATCATCATGTCTTGGCTAATATGCATTGTGCTGCTGTTGACATTGATGGACTTGTATTCCAATTGTTCTGCTGATTTTACAAATTTTGTATATATATATAAAAGAGTGAAATAACTGAATCCTATGGTGGTTCCATTTCTGGTTTTTTGAGGAATTTTCATATTGCTTCCCAGAATAGTTACAATAATTTGTGTTTCCACCAACAATGTCTGGAGGTAACTTTTATCCCCATATCCTCACCAACATTTAGTATAATTTATATACTAGATGATTGCCATTCCAAAGTAGAGGGAGGACTTCCTTTTGGAGTTTGACTTGCATTTTCTTGATTGTTAGATAGTTTGAATATTTTTTCATATATATTGGATCATTTGCGTTTCTTCTTTTGAGAAGAATGCATCCTGCATTGCTCTCATGTCTCAGATTTCCTTTGTCTATTTTTGGTCTGCTTTTCATCCATATGAATTTCAGAATAATTTTTCCAGTTGCATGAATAATATCATTGGAGGTTTGATAGGGACTGCATAAAATCTGTTAAACCACTTTCTGTACATGGATATCTTCCCCATATTAAGGTTGCTTTTTTTGAATATAAGATGTCTCTCTATCTTCTTGTGTCTTTTGTCAATTTTGTTTTCTTCATTCTGAAATTTTCCTTGAATAGTTTTTTCACCTACTTGGATTGGATTATTTCTATTTTTTTTTTTTTTTCATCTCTTGTGAGTAGTGTTGTTATCCTGATTACATTTTCACTGGAATTTTTTTAAAAAGTTTATTTAGTTGTAGATGGACACAATTCCCTTATTTCACTTATTTATTTTTATCTGGTACTGAGAATAGAAACCCATGCCTCACATGTGCCAGGTAAGTGTTTTCTACCATTGAGCCAAAACCCCATAACTCAGTGAGATTGTTTTTGTTGTGTAGAAATATTATTTATATTTTTATGTTGATTTCCGTAACAGCTACTTTGCCAAATTTGTTAATCACATCTTACATTCTTCTGGTAGAGCTTTTGGGATCTTCTAAAAGAGGATCAGATCATTTGTATATAGGGTTAATTTGATTTGTTACTTTTAATTTCTTTCACTTTTCTAATTGCTATGACTAAAATTTCAGGTGCTATTTTGTACAGGAGTGGTGAGTATGCACATCTTTTAGTTCTTTCTGATTTTAGAGGAAATGCTGTAGATTTTCACCATTCAGTGTGCCATTGGATTTGGATTTGGCATATATAGCCTTTGTAATATTATAACAAGTTTCTGCTGTCCCCAGTTTCTAAATACTTTTCTTATGAAGGGTTATTGAATTTTCTCAAAGGCTTTTTCTACATCTATTGCGATGATCATGAGATTTTTGTCCTTAATTCTCTGTGTGGTGTACTACATGTATTGATTTGCATGTGTTGAACCATCCTTGCATTTTTGGAATTAAGCCAATTTCACGAAGTTTTGTGATCATTTTAATGTGTCATTGAAATTGTTTTCAAGTATTTCATGAGGGTTTTTCAAAATAACTTCCTCAAGTATATTATTAAATAATTTTCTTCCCTTGTTTTGTTCTTATGCAGTTTTCCTGTTACAGTGGTATTGCCCTCATAGAATGAGATTGTCAGGATTTACCTTTTCTATCCCATGTAATTGTATGAGGAGCATCAGTGTTAATCTTTGTTTCATGGTCTGGCAAACTTCAGCCTTGAATCTGTCTGATCCTGGGCTTTTATTTTTGGAAGGCATTTTATTTCTGCTTTAATATAATGGCAGTCTATTGGTCTATTTAGATTTCTTGTATCCTCTTGATTAAATTTTTGTAGGTCATATTTGTCTAGAAATTTATCCATTTCTTCTACATTTTCTAGATTTATAATGTAAGTTATCCTAACAGGTCTCTGGATTTCCCATTTATTGGCATTTCACTTTTGAAAATAGTCCCTAATGGTCCTCTGAATTTCAGAAAAGTGTCTAAGATCCACTTTTTTGTCTGTAACTTTATTTATTTTTATCTTCTCTCTCTGTACTTTGGTTAGTTTGTTTCAGGGTTTACCAATCTTGTTTATCATTTCAAAGAACTAACTCTTTGTTTCATTTATCCTTTTAATTGTCTATTCATTTTCCATTTCATTAATTTTGGCACTAATACTTTTCATTTCTTTAATTGCACTGAATTTGGAGTTGCATTATTCTTGTTTCCCTAAGTCCTAGGGATTCATCTACAGGTGAGTTAGTTGAGATTCCTCTGAATTTTTATGGTATGTATCTGTATTTAAAAGTTTTCATCTTTACTCTGCTTTCATTGTATCCCATAGATTCTGGGATGTGTATCTCTTTTCAGTTGATTCTAAGGGACTTTTAATACTTCCCCCAATTTCTTTGATGATGAATTCTTCATGCAAAAGTATATTGCTCATTCTCTAAGTGATGGTAATGTTTCTGTCATTTTCTTTGAATGTGTTTGAAATGGTATTTTATTTTGACCTGATAATATTCAAGGAATTAATTTGATTGCTTTGTGTATTTGCTAAGAATAGCTTTCATGGCCTAATTAGAGTCTGCTTTAGAAAAAATTCTATGAAAAGAAAGAATATTCTCCTGTTGTCCCAGAAAATATTCCTCAGACATTTGTCTAGTCCTTTTGATCAAAAGTGCAGTTGAACTCTGTAGTAACTGTTGACTTTTTGTCTAGATGACATAGTATTGGTGAGAGTGGTATATTGAAGTCACACACACTGATTTTACTGGGGCCCATCTGTTCCTTTATTTGAGTAGTTTTTGTTTCACGAAATTGAGGGCACTGATATTCAGGGCATAAACCCTTTTATAGTCATTAAACACTCCTGTTGGATTATTCCTTTTACCAATAGGTAATGATCTCTGGTTAATTGTGGCTTGAAGTCTGCTTTGGCAAATATGAGAAGAGCTACTGCTCCTTGCTTTGACTTCATTTATATGAAATGGAAATACCATTTCCCATCCTGTCATTCTGTGAGTCTCTTTGCATGTGATGTGTGTTTCCTGCAGACAAGATACTGTTGGATCTTGATTTTTTTTTCATTCAGTATTCCACTTAATGTTTTTTAATTGAAAAATCAAGCCCATTTACATTCAGGATGAATGGTAAAGAGGTACATATTTCCTTGTGTCATTTTGCTTTATTTTTAATATTAAATTCACTCTTAATTCACATTTGCTTACCTACTCTGGTGAGATTTATTCTCTCACATGCTCTATTGTCTGATTTTCATCTTCTTTTATACATAGTATTCTTTTGATTACCTTTTTCAATGTTGCCTTATTGCCCATGAATTGTTTTAGTTTACTTTTATGAAATTGAATCATGGGTGTTAATTTTGTATGCTGCTACGTTAATGAATTAGTTCAGGTGTTCTGAAATTTTTCTGGTGCAGTTTTTGGATCTCCTAAGTGTAGAATCATGTCACATTCTATTGGAGGTAGTTTTAGCTTTTCTTTTCCTTTACAAATTCCTTTCTTTCTCTCTTTGCCTAATAGCTCTGGCTAGAGTAACATGGACTGTTTGGTAAAAGAGGACATCACTGTCGTATTCTGGTTTTTAGGAGGAATGCTTTCAGTTTTTCTTCATTTAGAATGATGTTGGCCTTGGGTTTTAGCATAAATAGCTTTTACAATGTTCAGATATGTACCTACTATCCCTCGTTTTTCTTGTATTTTGAACCTTAATCTTTTTCAAATGCTTTTTCTGCATCTATTGAGATAATCATGTGATTCTTATCTTTATGTGTGCTGACGTGGTGAATTACATGTATTGATTCTGTATGTTGAACCGACTTTTCATCCCTGGAATGAAACCCAGGTAATCATGGTGCTCTATCGTTTTTAGTGTGTTTTGGTATGAGATTCACCAGTATTTTGTTAAGAACATTTGCACTTATGTTCAACGGGATTATTGGCCTGAAGTTTCCTTTCCTTTTGTGTCTTTATCTGGTCTTGGAGTCAGGGTGATACTAGGTTCATAGAATGTGTTTAGAAGTGTTCCCTGCTATTTTATTCTTACAATAGTTTGAGGAGGATGGATGTTAGTTCTTCCTTGAAGGTTTAGTTCTACTTGGCTGAGATTCCATCAGGTCCTGGGCTTTCTTTGTTGGTAAGCTTTTGATAGTATTTTAAATTTCATTGCTTGAAATTAATGTGTTAAAATTTTCTATGTCCTCCTGGCTCAATTTGGGTAGGTAATCTTTCTCTAGAAATGTGTCAATATCGTCACGATTTTCTATTTGTTTTAGGTATTACTTTTCAAAATCGTTTCTGATCATCCTCTGTATTTCTGTGTTGTCTAAGGTGATATTTTCTTTTTTATCATGAATTTTAGAAAGTTGAGTTATTTCCTTTGTTCTCTGGCTAGCATGGTTAGGGTTTTATTGATTTTATTGTATTTTTTTTTCAAAGAACCAGCTTTTTGATCATTGATTTTTTAAAATTTCTTGTTTCAAATCCATTGATCTTGGCTCTAATTTTAGTTATTTCCCATTTTGTGCTGCTTTTTGTATTTGTTTGTTCTTTTTCCAGGGCCTTGAGATGTAATGTTAGGTTATTTATTTGTTAGTTTTCTATTCTTTTTTTTAATTTATTTTATTTTTTACAAACAGCATTTTGATTCATTGTACACAAATGGGTTACAACTTTTCCTTTCTATGGTTGTACACAATGTAGATTCACACCATTTGTTTAATCATACATGTTGATAGGGTAATGATGTTTATCTCATTCCACTATCTTTCCTCCCCTCATTTGCCTATGCACAATCCAAAGTTTCTCTATTCTTCTCTTACCCCACATTTGCCTCCTTTTTATGTATCATCATCCACTTATCAGAGAAAACATTCAGCCTTTGGGTTTTTTGGAATTGGCTTATTTCACTTAGCATGATATTCTCCAATTCCATCCATTTATCTGCAGATGCCATAATTTTATTCTTCTACATGGATGAATAGTATTCCATTTTATATATATATATCATAGTTTCTTTATCCATTCATCTATTGAAGGGCATCTAGGTTGGTTCCACAATCTAGTTATTGTGATATTGGAAACATTGATGTGGCTGCTTTACTGTAGTATGATAATTTTAAGTCCTTTGAGTGTAAACCAAGGAGTGGGATAACTAGGTCAAAAGGTGGGTCCATTCCAAGTTTTCTGAGGATTCTCCATAATGCTTTCCAGAGTGGCTGTACCAGTTTGCAACTCTACCTGCAATGTATGAGTGTGCCTCTTTCCCCACATTTATGCCAACACCTATTATTGCTTGTACTCTTGATAATAGCCATTCTAATTGGAGTGAGATGAAATCTTAGGGTGGTTTTGATTTGCATTTCTCTAATTAATAGAGACGTTAGACTCTTTTTCATATATTTGTTGATCACTTTTATATCTTCTGTGAAGTGTCTGCCAAGTTCCTTAGCCCATTTATCGACTGGGTTCTTTGTATTTTGGGTGTAAAGTTTTATAAGTTCTTCATAAATTTTGGAGATTAGTGCTCTATCTGGAGTGCACGTGGAAAAGATTTTCTCCCACTTTGTAGTCTCTCTTACACATTATTGGTTATTTCCTTTGCTGAGATAAAGCTTTTAGGTTGAATCCACCCCATTTATTTCTGCTTTCATTTCTTGCACATTGGGAGTCTTGTTAAGGATGCCTGGTCCTAAGCCATCATGATGAAGATTTAGTCATATTTGGTGCAGGATTTCTGGTCTAACTCCTAGGTCCTTGATCCATTTTGAGTTCAGTTTTGTGAAGGTGAGAGATAGGGGTTTAATTTCACTTTACTGCATATGGATTTCTAGTTTTCCCAGCTCCATTTGTTGAAGAGGCTATCTTTTCTCCATTGTATGTTTTTTTGGCTTCTTTGTTTAGTGTGAGGTAAGTGTATTTATGTGAGTTTGTCTCTGTGTCTTCTATTCTGAACCATTGGTCTACATGTCTATTTTGGTGCCAATATCTTGCCATTTTTTGTTCTTGTTGCTCTGTAGTATAGTTTAAGGTCTGGTATTGTGATACCTTCTGCATCACTCTTCCTGCTAAGAATCGCTTTGGCTATTCTTGGTCTCTTATTCTTCAGGATGAATTTCATGATTATTTTATCTGTTTCTATAAGGAAGGCCATTAGGATTTTAATTGGAATTTCATTGAATCTGTATAGTGCCTTTGGTAGTATGGCCATTTTGACAGTATTACTTCTGCCTATCCAAGAATATGGGAGATTTTCCATCTTCTAAGTTTTTTTTTTTTAATTTCTTTCTTTAGTGTTCTGTAGTTTTCATTGTCTTCTGCCTCTTTTGTTAGATTGATTCACTTTAAATCATTTTTTTTTGATTCACAAAAAAATACTTTATATTTATTTTGAGGCTATTGTTAATGAATAGTTTTCCAAATTTCTCTTTCAGAGGACACATCACTTATGAATAGAAATGCATTAGATTTATGCATGTTGATTTTATCCTGCTACTTTGCTGAATTCATTTATTAGTTCTAGAAGTTTTGTGGTGGGAGTTTTTTGGATCCACTAAGTATAGTATCTTGCCATTACAAATAGTGATAGCTTGAGATCTTTTTTTCTTTTTCGTTCCCCTTTAACTTTGTTGGTTTGTCAACTTGCTCTGGCTAGTGTTTCAAGAGTGATGTTGAATAGAAGTGGTGAAATAGGGCATCCCTGTCTTGTATTCTATCAGATCATAATGGGTTGAAATTAGAAATCAATGATAAAATAAAAAATAAAAACTATTCCAATACCTGGAGACTAAATAATACACTACTGAATGATGCATGGATAACAGAAGACATCAGAGAGGAGATCAAAAAAATTCTTAAGAGGTAAAAGAGAACAATGATACAACATATCAAAATCTTTGGGACAAAATGAAAGCAGTACTAAGAGGAAAATTTATTGCATGTGGTTCATTCAAGAAAAGACTAAAATGTCAACAAATAAATGACCTAACATTCCATCTCAAAGCTCTAGAAAAAGAACAGATCAGTACCAAAAGTAGTAGATGACAGGAAATAATTAAAATCAGAGCTGAAATCAATGAAATTGAAACAAAAGAAACTATACAAAAACTGACAAACATAAAGGTGGTTCTTTGAAAATGTAAACAAAATTGATAAACCCTTACTGTAATAACCAAGAGAAGGAGAGAGAAAAATTACTAAAATTCATGATGAAAGAAGAAATATCACGGGAGACGTTATTAAAATACAAAACATAATTAGAAGCTACTTTGAAAATCTGTACTCCAACAAAACAGAAAATCTCAAAGACATTGACAATTTTCTAGAGACACATGATCCACCCAAACTGAATCTGGAGGACATACCCAATTTAAATAGATCAATTTCAAGCAGTGAAATAGAAGAAGTTATCAAAAGCCTACCAACCAACAAAAGTCCTGGAACAGATGGATTCTCAGCCAAGTTGTACAAGACCTTCAAAGAACTCTTTCCAGTACTCCTCAAAGTATTCCATTAAACAGAAAAGGAGGGAACCCTTCCAAACTCATACTATGAAGCTGGTATCACTCTGATACCAAAATCAGATAAAGATACATTGGGGAAAGAATAGTTCAGACCATTATCCCTAATGAACATAGATGCAAACTTTCTTAACAAATTTAGCAAATCACATACAAAAACATATTAAAAATGATAGTGCACCATGATCAAGTGAATTTCATCCCAGGGAGGCAAGGTTGGTTCAACATCCGGAAATCAGTAAGTGTAGTTCACCATATCAACGGGCTTAAAGTTAAGAATCACATGATTATTTCAATAGATGCAGAAAAAGCATTTGATAAAGTACAACACCCTTTCATGTTCAAAACACTAGAAAAATAGGGATAGTAGGAATATACCTCAAATTGTAAAGGCTATCTATGTTAAGCCCAAGGCCAACATCATTCCAAATGAAGAAAAACTGCAAGCATTCCCTCTAAAAACTGATTTTCTATTGTTTTCAAGAATGAGATCAGTGCACTGAACTTTCCCCTAAGAACCACCTTTATAGTGCTCAAGAGATTGTGATATGTGTGTCACCCTTTTCATTTATCTTTAAGCTTTTTAAAATTTCATACCTCATTTCTTCTGCTATCCATTTTTCATTCAGTAGTATAGTGTTTAATCTAGGGGTGTTAGAGTAGCTTCTTTTTTATTGTTGACTTCTAAACCATCCTATTATAATCTGATGGTATTACCTTTAATTTTTTATATGTAGTAAGCATTGCTTTGTGGCCTAAAATGTGATCTATTTTAGAAAATGATCTGTGTGTTGCTGAGAAGAAAGTATATTTAATGTTTGCTCATAACACTTGTGTTGTTTTTTTTCCATTCCTAGAATGTCCATGAAGGAAAAGAAGTATGTGAAAATTTCCAGCAATCCAGTAATGATGGTAAACTCTATGAACACTGCCCATTCTTATGCTGTTTGTTGGCTTGAAATTTCCAAGAATTTTATGTATTTTTTTCTTTGTTTTATTACCATAAAAACAAAATATAAACCTACAAAACAAGAAAATCAAGCCTTGCTTGCCATCAGTAATTCTGAGAGTCAAAAAGAAGTGGTTTCCACCGCTCCTAGAAGACATATCAAAGGAAAGCACCTGCATAATACTCCACCGTCAACGCTTCGGTCAAAGGTCAGGTCTTTTTTTATATTTTTCTCTCAACTATTTATTTAACATATTTTCTCCCATATCCTCATAATGATTTTGACAATCCTAGAAAGAAATAGAAGGCCCCTACTAGGTCACAATAGAAAATAAATATTGCACCAAGAGAGACATGTGCACAGGTTTGAGATTCATAGAAGTTTCTAGTAGTAAACAATTCTCAGGTATGTTATTATGGACGAAAAGAATTAGAAAGAAAAGTAAATGAAGAGCTAGGTGAATCTGAAGGTGAGAAGGGAGAAAAATGGGACATATTCTTCAAAGAAGTGCAATATAAACATTTAGATTGAATAAGAGAGTGGAGACACAGGATATAATGCAGACCCAGCAAAAAATAGTGAAGTTAAAGATGTCAGGAACTGTAGACTAGATTCTTCTGAAAGACTCAAAATTCATTTTAAGTAAGAATTAGAAGACAATATAATTCACACTTCTTTTAAATTTAAGTAGTTTATATATTGTTCAGAGGTGGATAAGAGGAAGAGTGGAATTCTGGAATCAGTGAAGAGAGTTCCAATTCTATCATTTAAGCTGACAAGTAATGGAAGGGAAGGAGCCAGCCCCATAAATCTAGAAGGACATTCTGGACAGAGAGAACAGTAGGTCACATTTGTCTGTCATTTTCTCCTCACATTCTGGAGTGACTGGGAAACAGGGTGTGAGATAACATCATCACAATCATTTTATTGTTGTAATGTATAGAAACATAAGCAAATATTAATCTACATATTTTTAGAAACTTAGTAAATAAATTTCTTTACCCATAAATCCTGAGGAAAGCACACAGAGTTGAATTTCTTCCCTGTTGCTGGGATCAAACCACTAATTGTAAATGGGAATTGTACCCACTTAGCTCCCATGTACTAGGAACAGATATGCTAAGAAATCTGAAAAAGTGTAATAGCAGTCAGATGGCAATATCAAATGATACACTAAGAGGCCTGACTCTTACAGCTGAATCCTAATGCCCCAATCAATGAATGATGCAGGTGGGTTTTTTAGACATAAAAAACCGGCAGGGATTTCTGGTCAACCATGAGTAAGCCTACACAAAGGCCCCCTGGAAAAAATGGTTCCCTAGCCAGGCACTAAGATTACATAGGATAGAGCATATGGAATTCCAAAACCATCCTAAACTCTACTGATTATTTTCTCTTTGATAATTTTATTTTATTTTTTAAAATTTTTATTTGGTGTTTTTATATATATTAAGACAGTAGAGTGTATTTTTACATATTGTACATACATGAAGTACAACCCATTTCATTTAGGATACCATACTTGTGGTTGTACATAATGCGGAATTATACTGGTCATGTATTCATTTATGAACAAAGAAAGGTTATGTCCAATTCATTCTACTGTCTTTCCTATCCTATCTCTCTCCCTTCCCTTCGTTCTACTTTTCCTAATCCAATTATCTTCTTTCCTTCCCTCCCCTTCCTTGTTGTGGGTTAGTATCCACATATTAGAAATAACATTCATCCTTTGGGATTGGCTTATTTCACTTAATATTATAGTCTGTTTCCATCCATTTACTGGAAAATGCCAAAGTTTCATTTTTTATGACTGAATAATATTCCATTGTGTGTATACCACATTTTCTCCATCCATTCATCTGTTGAAGGGAGGAGTTGCTGATTGATTCTATAGTTTAGCTATTGTGAATTGAGCTGCTGTAAACATTGATGTGACTGCATCACCATAGTATGATGATTTTAACTTCTTTGGGTATAAACCAACGAATAGGCAAACTGGCTTAAATGGTGGTTCCTCTCCAAGTTTTCTATAATCTCCATACTACTTTCCATAGTGGTTGTACCAATTTGCAGTCCTACTAGCAATATATGAATGAGCTTTTCTCCCCACATCCTTGCCACCATTCATTGTTACTTGCATTCTTGATAATTGCCATTCTGAATAGAGTGAGATGGATTCTCATTGTAGTTTTAATTTGCATTTTTTCTAGTTGCTAGAGATATTGAACATTTTTTCATATATATTTTTAACCAGTCGTATTTCTTCTTCTCTGAAGTGTGTGTTCAGTTCCTTTGCCCATTTATTGATTGTGTTATTTGTGCTTCTTTTTTCGTGTTAAACTTTTTGAGTTCTTTGTGTATCTTGGATATTAACCCTACTGTTTTTTTGTTTGTTTGTTTGTTTGTTTGTTTGTTTTTAGCCTATCATGGTGTCTGATTTTCTTAAAATTTCTAGAATTCTTTCACTTGTCTCCCCAGAGGGGATCTTACCCTCTCTCACCTAGCCAAACATGTACAGTAGCCTATTCCTTTTAGGAATTCTCTTAATTGTCTACTAACCAGTGTGTTCTTAGTCTCACCTGGTCACTGACTGTACAGTGACTGACTCTAGAGAGTATACATGAGGTTCTCTTTGGAAAGGTTTTGGTTCACAGTAAATGCAGTGTTTTCCCACAGCCAGCGAATGCAGTTGTACCCCAGTCAGTTAGACTAAATCTCAAGTAGACTTCTGTAGTGCCATATACTTCTAGACTGACATTTCTTTCTTAGTATACATCTTTGAAGTTTTCTCTTGAAAGGAAAGAGTTGCATAGTCTATCCAAAGTTTATGTGATATTACTGAAATGTATGTCAAGGGATGTTTTCTTACTACTTTATCATCTTATTCAACTGCTATTTCTATTATTAAACTGAGTACCTAAAATATATGTAGTTTTCTAAGACCTTATTTACCCAAATCAAGTAGCTGCTACAATGTTCCATTTATATACAGCATGATGTTTCCAAAGTCTTTTATCATGTCAACCATTTTATTTTATCTAACACAATTCCTGCCATTAGAGTGTCCTAAATGTTTAACACTGTATTATGACAAGTTTGTAGATGAGAATTTGTATAAAGCATTTGTTTATAAATAACTTTCTTCTTATTGGAGGGGAATGTAAAAGTAGAGTTGTATATACTGAAGTTAGTTCTTTCTTGAAATATGCACATTATTTAGGACCTTGTCTCTGCATATGACTCCCTCTCTCCTTCCATGCTGTATTAACGATTGCCAAGAGCAGGCAAAATTAAGTTTATTCTAGAGAGTATACATGAGGTTCTCTTTGGAAAGGTTTTGGTTCACAGTAAATGCCAGTCTTCTTTTTAAGTACCCTTGATGACAGCAATGGAAATTTAGATCTGTTCCTAAAAGGCAAGTAGGACATCTTTATGCAACTCATTATGAATGTTAATTTTACCAGAATGTCTCTGAGTCTCTTCCACTGAGGTATGTTGGCAAGTTTACTGTGGCTGAAGATCAAAGAACTGAACAAAAAATAAACAAACATACAGAAGGTAATAGCTATATATCCTATAAAGCACTGTTATATTCTAATACCTGAAGGTAGTAAGGAAAAAAGAAATTAAAGGCATATGAGTGGCATATTGTATGAAGACTCAGCAAGATGGGAGTATCAGTAGATGAGCTGAATTATTCGTTCCATTTCAAGACACCCTAAGTCCAGAGGAAAGTTGAGAAATAAAGAAAAGGACATGAGAAGGCACTTCTCTTGCCTTAAAGAATGGCAATGAAGAATAAGAAAGGCAGAAATGACAGTAAATAAAGAAAAAGAACTACGTGTATACATTGAAGGGAATGATATTTATATAATACTTTAGAAACATGATAGGCTATTCAAAGTGTGGGAAGAATTTGTAAACTTCCAGTTCCAAAACTTGTCTGAGAAGTAGAGACTTCCCACTCTGCCTGCATTCCTCACTGTTCTAAAGGTAGCAAGTACCAAATTACCTGATCCTGTTTTTATTTGTCATAAATGAATATGAACATTTGAATATAGTGAGTCATGCATGTATGTAATTTGATGTTATTTAAAAATGTTGCTACTTCCTAGGAGAGAGTCACGTAGTCCAGTACATGAGATTCAGGAAGAGGAAATTTGTAGAATTCTTCTGGAGACTTCAGGAAAACCACAGCTAAAACAATGTCCATCAGAAAGACTATGACTTCTCAAACAGCTTCATTCTGTCTGAGAAGAGTAGGTCTGGGATTCTACATTTCTCAAGGCTTCTAAATTATTTTAATACTTTTTGTTTCCGAACCACATTGTACTTAGCCAGTATACACTTCGTTTTAGAAAAATCTGGATGTAGATCTGTTGGATACAAGTTCAAGACATAACAAGATCTAGGGGTGGCATATATTTTGTTTTTATATCTAAACATGCTTTCTGAAAAAGGTGGAGAACCGAAAAGTTGAAGTGATAGAAAGTATAATTCTGTAATAAAATTGCTAAATAGGGAGGAAAGACAAAGTGGAAATAAGCCTATACAGTGAATGTAAAATTGTAAGCATGACAACCACCAGTCAAGAGGGTACTTCAAAACTACTGAAAGGTAGGGAAATGAAGAAGGAAAGAAAGAAGTTAACTTGGTAATTTTGGAAGAAATGATGAGGAAATGCACATTGGGAACAAATGCAACATTTGCATTGTAAGCAAAAGATTAGATTATTCCTTCTCCAGAGATTATGGGAATCAGGAGGGTGTGTTGGCATGGGAAGACACCTAAGTCACTCATTCTTCTTCTTCCATAACATGCAGGGACATGGATATATTTAACATATTGACATTAGTTATTCATATGAATATATTTTGTTATAGAAATATTGGCTGGACTTTGAAAGAGTGAAAATTTCCCCTTGATTTGTATTTTCCCTCTGATATTGGTGCTGGGAGTGGATCCCATGGCCCTCCCTGAGCAACATACTTGACCCAAATAGATAATTGTTAATAAGGTAGTCATTTCATGAAAGTGCTTCAAAGACTAACAAGGTATACCACAGCAGAGTAATGTTGGGAATAAAACACATTATAGAGTTTACTCCTTGAACACTTTGTTACTTTGAGGATCAATTACACAGGTTTTAAAAAGTAAAGGATATTGATATTTAATCATTCATGGACATCTGTTTATCTTTCCTTTTTTATTACTGTGCTCCAATACATTAAGCTTACTGTACATTTTTTCTTAGATGATCTTGGTACATCTTCTCACATGAGTGGATCAAGAACACCAAACAACTCAACCAGATGATGCGAGACATGTAGGCACATGGGTATCCAACCCATGTATGGAAAAAGAAGACTATTTTTTATGCACTGTTATTCTAAAAATAGATACCTCAGTTTATCAATTCACAAAACTTTCTTTGATAAGAATTGTGCATTCCACTGGGATTTTATCACAACTTTTTTACTTATAAAATTGCAGAAGAATCTGAGGGATATGGTCCATTCTTGTAATAAAATGGTAGAAATGACTCTGGTGTGTCACTTTGAGGAAAAATGTTGTTACAGTCTATCTGCATCTTTGAAATTTATCCTTTAGAAATGCAGCAGACTTTCCAATTCTAATTCTTTTGTTTTTCCAAGTTTAGTGGAACTATTTGGGAAAACATGGCAAATGTCAGTGTTGGTGGCCATGTTTGAAAAAAATGCTCCATATAAGTATAAGAAAATGATCTTAATCTTGAATGTTTCTATATTTACCTTTATGCCACTGGAATTCCCATTCATTTTCAGGTATTCAGAATTAGATTTTAGACTCCATTAGAAAAATTCACATTAGAGAGCTGGGCATTGGTGCGTGTCTACAGTCCCTGATTCTTGGGATGAAACAAAAGTTTTCCTTGGTTTCAGGAGTTGGACACAAGGTTTTAAAAAGAGAGAACACCTCTCCTTAAAAAATCAAATTTAGTGCTACCTTGATACCAAGTCTATGCAACTAATTTCATTGAATATTTGTTCACCTCTATTTTTCTGTTAATTCAGTACCTATTCACTCACTTGATGAAATCACACAATATTTATGTATATTTAATTTTTTTTCTTTTGTCTATATACACTTTGTACTGTGTTTTAGAGAAGAAAATTATTTCTAGGGTAGTTCCTAAGAGCTGTAACTCTACAGTTACTTACTTATACCTTGAGTTCAGTGTTCTTAATTCCTTTTCTGTTTTTTTTTTTTTTCTTTTCTTTTCAGAGGAAGGGGTTTGAAATCAGAGTCTTTTGCATGCTAAGAAGATACCTTATCACTGAGCTTCACCCCCAGACTTGTCTCATTCATTGTTGAGTCTGGTAGATCCAGCAATCCGGACATTACTAACAGAACACCTAAATGGGTGCCCTGAGCCTAGGAAAATATAAAAGTGAAAACCAACTAAGTAAACACAAGCAAATTACTCATTCCCCGTAATTCATCTTACAGATCATTTGATTTTTTGTAGATATTTGAGCAGAGTGTCATTTACCAGAGAATTAGATTTATACATGAATTTATTCAATAAAAATTCATTTTACACAGGACTCAAAAATATTTTTGTAAGAATTCCTTCATTTCAGGCATGTATCATCTGGATTTTGCACTGTTATCTTGTACTTGTTCATCTCCTTTCCTTTATCCATATGTCTCTGACATTCACTGTATGCATAGCATTTAGAGACATGTAATTATGTAAGCTTCTTTCCCATGCAATTATGTCCATGAAGGATTCCTTAAACAACATTAATGGTCAAATATCTGAAAGTTACCACTAATGGTTCTGTAATATGACATCTGCCTAACTCTCCATCTTTAGCCCTTTTCCTGTCTGCCCTTTGCTCTGGCATTGTTCCTCACCAATTCCTATATTTTTAAACAAGCACATACCCTGTTTAATACTTGTCTTCATCTCTTGCTATTGCCTGTCCTGCTCCCATTCTTTCCTGCACTCTGGCTGGCTACCCTTACCCCTAAGTCTCAGTTCAGATGCTACCTCTAGAAAAACCATCCCTGACACCTTTTGGTCCCCTTTTGGAGCATTCACCAGGAACTCAATACGTAATTTGGGGATCAAATAAATTAAGGCTGTTCATACAAAGTGACTCAAACATTGTCCCCATATTTCTAGGTGTAAATAGAGTTGACATGTAAAGAAATAATTTATTCTTCAAGTGGTAAAGGTACACTAGAAAAATCAATAAAAACCTGATAGCCTTAAGGAAAGAAATATGTTTTTTTTTGTAGGTACAAAACCCATAATCATGGAAGACTTACATAGCAGACTGACTCTAAAAACTAGAAAAGTAGTTTGTCAGAAAAGTTGACAAATCTATTTCAAATATAAGGAACAGGGATAAAAATATAGAAAGTATCAAGTTTTAAAAGTATTAATAACAAACAGGTTGTTGATAAGTTACTCTTATGAGAAAAGATAGAAAATATGTACAGTGTACACATTTATACTTGTTGTTCATTTGCCTTTGTTTTTTAAGGATGATCTGTTTATTTTGCCCACTTAATACTTGGGTTTTGAATGGTTATCTTTTTGAGATATTTACATATTCTAGATATTAATCCTTTGTTGGAGGAGCAAATGGCAAATATCTTCTCCCATTCTGAAGATTCTTTCTCCATATTCTTGTTTCCTTTGCTGTGCATAGCCTTCTAATTTGATGCTGTCCCACTTAATTGATTATTGATTTTATTTCTTGCCGTTTTTGAGTCTTATTAAGGAAGTTGTTGTCTGTACCAATTTGTTGGAGTGTTGAGTCTATTATTTCTTCTAGCATTTGAAAAATTTCTGATCTAATTCCTAGGTCTTTGATCCACTTTGAGTTTAATTCTGGGTAGAGGGAAGATATGGATCTAGTTGCATTCTTCTACATATGGATATGCAGTTTCCCCAGCACCACATATACAAAAGAGGCTGTCTTTTCTCCATCCTATGTTTAGGCATGTTTGTTTAGCATCAGATGACTGTATTTATGTGGATTTACCTCTTCGTCTTCTATTCTGTTGATCTCCATGTCTGTTTTGATGCCAATACTATGCTGTTTGTGTTACTATAGTTATGCAGTATAATTTGGGATCATTAGGTATTGTGATGCCTCCAGAATCCCTCTTCTTGCACAAGATTGCTTTGGCTATTCTGAATCTCTTCTTCTGAATGAATGAATTTTAGGACTTTTTCTTCTAGTTCTGTGAGGAACATAATGAACATAATGGTATATTGATGGGAATTGCATTGAATCTGTATAATGCTTTGGGTAGTATGGACATTTTGACTTGTCATTTTATTTGTCAAAGAACATCTTTCCATATTCCACTGTCTTCTTTGGTTTCTTCTTTCAGTGCCTGGAGTTTTGATTGTAGAGGTCTTCCAACTCATTGGTTAGATTTTTTTCCTAGCTATATTTTCAGGCTATTGGGAATGGGATTTTTTTCTCCTGATTTCTTTCTCAGCATGTATGTTATTGTAGTATAGGCAAACAATTGATTTATATATGTTGATCTTATACCTTGTTACTTTGCTAAATTTGTGGATCAGATCTAGAAATCTTGGGGTAGTGTTTTTGGGTCTTCTAAATATGGTTTTGTGTCATTAGCAAACATAAAATATTGGTTCTTCTTTTCTTATTTGTATCCATTTAATTTCCTTCTCTTGCCAAAGCAATGGCTAGAGTTTTTTGATGAGAGTAGACATTCTTTTCTTGTTTCTGATTTCAGAGAAAATGCCTTCAGTTTTTCTCCATTCAGCATGATATTGGCCTGGGGTTTTTCATATATACCCTTTACAATGTTGTTGTTAGTTTCTTTTATCCTCAGTTTCTCCATTGTTTTAAAGCGAATGGGTCTTCTCTTTCTTTTGGTTAATTTTGTTAAGGTTTTACTAGCTTATTTACCTTTTTAAAGAACCAACTCTGTGTTGCATTTATCATTTGTATTGCCTTTAATTCTCAATCACATTAATTTCAACTCTGATCTTAATTATTTCTTATCTTCTACTGATCCTGGAATTAGTTTGTACTTTTTATGGCATTTGGGTATAATGTTAGATCATTTATTTGGTATCTTTGCTTTATTTTAATGTAGGAAATCAGTTCTATATATTTACCCACTGGAACTGCCTTCATACTGTCCCAGAGATTTTGATATGTTATATTTCTATTCTCGCTTGTTTCTAATAATTTTTTGTATTTCTCCCTTAATTTATTCTTTGATTCATTCCCACACAAAAGTGTATAATTTCATTTCAAGGTCTTAAAATGGTCTCTGATTTTTCTCTGGTCGTTGACTTCTAATTTCTTTCCATTCTTATCTGATAGAATGCAAGGAATTATCTCTTTTTTGTATTTGCTAAGACTTTCTTTGTGCCCCAAAATAGGATCTGTTTTAGAGAAAGTGAGTTCAGTTGTTAATGAATGAAATATTCTAGAATGTCTCTTAAGTTCATTTGATTAATACTAGTTTTTAGTTCTTCAGCGTCTTAACTTAGTTTATGTTTGGATGACCTGTGAAATGATGCTAAAGGCTTGTTAAAATCACCCAATGTCATTGTATTGTGATCTACTTAATTCTTTATATTGAGAAAGGTTTGTTTTATGTTTGTTGGTATACCAGTGGTTAGGACACAAATATTCAAATCATTCTATCTTGCTATTGGTTGATTCCCCTAAACAGTATGAAAAAACCCTGTTTGCCTCTTCTGGTTAATTTTGATTTGAAGTCTACTTTGATATCAGTAGTCCAGGTAGAAAATTGTAGCATTGTTCTTTCTGGGAAGCTATTATCTCACTGCTTCCTTTCTGAAATGTGCAGGGGTTATAACTGAATCTGCTCTGTCATATTCTGTATCTAAAGAACTTTTTACTTATTAGGACAAAATTCCAGAAGCTTAGGTGAAGGAGTCAGGGTAATGAAAAGGTCAGAGGAGTTACTCAAGAACAGCAGATTAAGTAGGGAGAGTTCAGGGAGAGTATTTGAACCCTGAGGAGGGTGACTCAGGGTGAGAGCTAGGTGAGTAAGGAGGGACTGTGGAGGGGCTGCCTAGCTGTGGTGGCAGGGAGACGCCAGCTCACGTTGCCAAACCCATGTCCCTGCCATCCAGTGGATTTCAACTGCTTTTGTTCCTCAGGTCCTTCACATTCATACATTGCCTTGTTTGGTGTGCACTGATACCAGCTTTTAAAATATGATAACTCCAAAGGAAGAACCAATTTAAAGAAAACACCCTTTAATTTGACAAGTCATGAACTTGATTGTAAGGAAAAAGTTGCTTCTGGAGTATCTGTCTCTGTGGTAATGCAGAAATATCTTAAACAAAAAGAACACAGTGTTGAAAATATCTTTCCTTCTCATGCATGCTCTGAGTCCCTGGAACATTCTCACTAATCATTTTCTGAGATGCATCTAAGTGAAAATAAATTAGAGCCTGAAAATCACAAATTAGAAACTGAACTTGTTTCTAACACTGAGGAGGAGGATTTTTATAATAATACAGAAAATAAAAAAAGCAAGGGACACAGAAGTTGTTAATAGTTACAATGAAAGAAGACCAAAAATTTGATCTTCAAATAAAACCAACTATGAACAGAAGTACTCCTAGTTGGAATTTAAATGTTGGACATATGCCTGGGTCTAATAAGATGAAAAGACATCTCAATTCACGTTTTACCTACTCCCAAGAAGTGAATCACATGACTCAAATGAAAAGGCACAGTATTTACACTGTTAGATACTTATAAGAAAACAAAATCAATACAGGGTGTATTCCAGAAGTCATTATATGATCATCACAGTGCTGACAGCCATAAGAGCATAGGAACTGAATTAGAAAAGGTGAGATTCTTTCTACCACATAGTGACAGAATAATGAAAGAATGTCTAGATGATCACTTACTGCAAGGCAAGGGAAGGTTTAGGAATGAGATAGGCATGGTACAGGTAGAGGTCTTGGCATTAGAAAAAGCAACAGGTTACCTTCAAAATGGGATAGATGTTCTCTTGTTGCTACTCTTGGTTTTTCTATCAATTATATTCTGATTTCCTGCTTTTAAAAAGCTCATGTATTAAATGGGGTTATCTAAATACGAAATTGTGTCTAGAAATAGATTCTTGTTCCTCTCTCCATAAATAGGAGAAAACATTCTCATGATCTTTCTTCCTCATTATCTTAAGTCAATCAGTCTTCCAAGTACATATGAACTGGGAAATTTAGTCCTATACCATGTAACCTTCTAAACCAAAATAAGCAAAGAGGAGTTGCTTACAGAATGTAATAAGCTTGAAGTGTTTTTTGTTTGTTTTTTCCTATTGGACTAAGATTAATTGGCATTTATTTAAACAAAGAAATGGAAATGTCAGGGGAAGGAAGTCATGACTGAAATGAAATATATCCATGTGCCTAGTTTGGGGAGGTGTAACATATATTTCCAGCCAAACTAATCTGTTTTTTGTGCTTCCATCTGTATAAATTTATCTGTTTTACTCAAACTATTTAAACATATTTAGTTCTGCATTTTTAAAATCATTACTGTTAAGAGTTTCTATTTCAGTCAACCCTTTAAGTTGTTTTGGAAAATTTGTTAATTTTGGCATGTATGATGTTATCACATAAAGAAGCATTAAATCTCAGTCCCAAAGTTTTTACTTAATATTGATGTAAACATGGACTTTGAAGACCACTGAGTTTTAAATATAAGCAAAAATATAGAGCTATCCTTTTAAAATAAATGTAGTGGCATATGAACTGGGAGCATTCCCAAGAAAGCATTGCTTCACTTTGCCTCGGTTGCATTTAATATATCTGTTTAGGTATGAAATTCTGGATAATTTATCTGATCCAGCATTATGAAATTGCAGTATTTTTCTATGCCACCAAGATGCTAGGTAGTGCCACTGGGGAGCTTTGATAGAGTCATTAAATCTTTCTTGAATTTACTCCCGGGTAGATAGTGGGGCTAATGTAGATAACCAGTCTGGGAAGCATCTCACTTTCCAGCACTCCAGTTACAAGGCAGCCGGTTTGCCCTGTTCCTTGTGTTGCAGCAAACTTAGTGCATACAGTGCAGTGAGCACCTTCACTGTATTGCTTCCCCTGGATCCAAATGACCAAAAAATTGCAAAAGGAAAGGGGTAAAGACTAGAGAAGAAAGGGGAAATCTTCCTGTGTTTACTGAAGCCCAACAATGATGCAGTCTCTAAATCTGGATGATTCATGTGAGATCCAGGTAGTAAAGAGAAAAGAGGACTCCTTTCATGTCTTTTTCTCTTTGCATCTGCCAGTCATACAAGGAATGTAAATGTTAGGTAGCAAAGAATGGATCAAAATATAAGCATAGAATGAAGAATTGTTCTATTTGATATTTTGAAGAATTCTGTTTCCTCCACTCAAACAAAAATGAAGCAGAATTTACAAAACTTTTCAATGACATTTTATAAAATTAAAGGAAGCACAAAATATTTTATGGGCTGAAATAATGACAAAATAAGTCAGGTGGTAAAATCAAGGATGAAAACAGAAAAAGAAACCTTTTTATTGAAAAGTATCAGTTTTTTTTAAAGGTTGAGGTTAAAAATAAGGAGCACCCAATTGAAATAGAAGAATCACAAAACCTATGTGAAGGTGCTGAAGAAGATGATGATGATGATGAATCAACTGAACAGAGAGAGAGCAGAAAAACTGATCATGAGTGTTTTTCTCTTAGGAAGTATCAAAAACATGATGGGTAAGCCTATGGCAGTATTTCACCATAGATAATTGTTATTCTCTAAATCTCATACTAATTTAGTGTAATGTTCATGATTAAGAAATATTAAACTTTTTTTGTTTGTACATGAAGTAACGACATACCATTTGTGTAATCATACATTTACATAGGGTAATGGTGTTTGATTCATTCTGTTATATTTTCCTTCCCCTGACCCCTCCCACCCCTCTTTTCCTTCTATACAGTCCCTCCTTCCTCCATCTTGCCCCCCTCTCATCCCCCATTATATGTCATCGTCCGCTTATCAGTGAGATCATTCATCCTTTGGTTTTTTGAGATTGGCTTAATCACTTAGCATGATATTCTCCAATTTCACCATTTGCCTGCAAATGCCATAATTTATATATATCACAGTTTCTTTATCCATTCATCAATTGAAGGACATCTAGGTTGGTTCCACAATCTGGCTATTGTGAATTGAGCAGCTATGAACATTGATGTGGCTGCATCTCTGCAGTATGCTGATTTTAAGTCCTTTGGATATAGGCCAAGGAGTGGGATAGCTGGGCCAAACTTTAACTGGGAATGTTCAACCTTGGAAGGTTTCCAGAAAAAAGAAAATTAATGATGAGATACCATTTTATTCCAAATGTATTGATGAAAATTTTATTTACAAATTAATAACCAATGTTGAGAACTGTGAGGAAGAAAACATTCTCAAACACTGTTCCTACATTAAATTGTTCAACACTTTTGAAATTGTACGTTAGTGACATGTACCAAAGATTCAAAATATTATTCCTCAAACCTAAAAGCTTCACTTCTATTACTATATCCTTCTTGGAATAGAAAAGATGACTTGTAAATGCATTACCTGCACACACATATTAAGGACAAATATATGTTATACATAATACACAGTAAGTGAATATATCTAATATGCATAACAGGTACATTAAACATACAATATATATGTTAAGGACTTTTATATAAATATGTACATTAATATGTATATTAAGGGTGTTTATATTATAGCACTGTCATATTAAGTTGGAAATAGACTAAATACTCATCAGTAAAGAAGTAGGTAAAATGCCATTTCCATAAACTAATGCAGTATGAACTCATTTAAAAAATGAGGTTGGTTCTATGGCATACTGATAATTTCACAATTAAAGTATACTTACAACAGTTTAATGATGCCTCTTAAACACATTTTGTTCTAATTCGTGGGAATTATCATGTAGCTATGATTTTGCTTGGTGCTCTAAAATATCAGGTGTATCAATTTAATAGTTGTTTGGGGAAAATGGAAGGTTTTGTTTGTGCACAACAGAAATGAGAACAATTGACAACCTAGTATCCAATATTGCTTTGGGATTTTAAAGTTTTAAAGCATACAAATCTTGTTTCCTCATATCAACAGTGGCATTAAAAGTGGATTCTGTGCTGAGAAAGTATTTGTGAAATGTACAAATAAACTAGTGAATAGATAATGATGCCTGTTGATAAATTTCTGTAGAAAAATAAATCTCTAGTTATTGAAACTGATCTAGGTTTCCACAATTACCTTAAATTCTTAATTTAAAAAATATTGGCAAGATTCAAAAATTATTTTTTATAATTATCACCAGATAAGGGGTGATAAAGTAGACTGATCTGCTATTATAACACTTAAAACATTTTTTACAGTGTATTGTGAAACACATGTTTTAGAACCTGAAACATGTATTCTGGGTTTGCTGCTGACCATCTGTATGCCTTTGAGCAAGTTACTTGGCCTTTCTTTGCCTAGTTTCTTCCCTTATAAATACCTAATATGTTATCTGCCTTGTGGAATTGTTGTGAAGATGCAAAGAAGTTGAACCCATGTAGAGTGCTGGAAACATGCAGAGTGGTTACATAGTAGGTTTTGAGAAACTAACTCATATTATTATACAAAAAGATTTTCCCTTGTAAAAGGCTTTAAGTCCTGTTTTACTAATGAGTTTGAGTCTTTAGTAAAAGTTTGTCTTTTATTTGGATTACAATTGCAAAAATGCTGTATTTCTATCAAATAATATAAGTACCATGATACTTTTGCTTTGACTGTCAAAAAGTGTGGTCTGAATTTTACTTTTCTTATGGATTTATTGTTAGTATTATTCTTTGTCCCTTAATGTTTCTCTTTCTGTTCATGATAGTAGAAAATGATTGAAATTTAAATAACCTGTAAAGTTTGTGAATAGGAGAAATAAATTACAAAGGTAGAGATTTTACATAAAAAGATAATAGACATTTTTATTTACATGTTAGTATTTACCTGAAAGGATGTTATGTGTGTGTTTTTTTCTTTTTTCAGGCTCACAGAGAAAGCATCTAATGAAAAGGGGAAGGTATTGTTAAAAATAATAAAAGATAGCATTTTATTAAAAAATGCACTCTGAAAAAAAGTGCATTGTAATATGTAACCTGAAAAAATTAGAAAATCTTTTGTTAGGTTAAGACTTCTACTTTGAGAAAGTGATTAGTAAACAGTCACAATTGATAAAGGACAGAAACTAACTCTTTTAACAGGTACCTGTATTGTTGCATATAAAATGACAATTGCTCCCTCCCATGAATTTAGTACATGGTATATATATTTGGGGGACATATTGAAATCATATTTTTTATAATTTATTTCTATTTTTAATTTTTAATTTTTTAAAATTATTTTTCATACATAGGGTAATAATATCTGTCATATTCTACCATCCTTCACATCCCCATCACCCCACCCCTCCCCTCACTCCCCTCTGTATAATCCAAAGTTCCTTCATTCTTCCCTCCCCTCTCCTCACTATGGATTAGCACCCACTTATTAGAGAAAGCATTTGGCCTTTGGGTTTTGGGATTGACTTATGTCACTTTAGCATGATATTTTCCAGCTCCATCCATTTACCTTCAAATGCCATATTTCATTCTTCTTTAAGGCTGAGTAATATTTCATTGTGTATATGTACCATATTTTCTTTATCCATTCATCTGTTGAAGGGCATCTGGGTTGTTCCATAGTTTAGCTATTGTGAATTGGGCTGCTGTAAACATTAATGTGGCTGTGTCACTGTAGTATGCTGATTTTAAGTCCTTTGGGTATAGGCCAAGGAGTGGGATAGCTAGGTCAAATGGTAGTTCCATTCCAAGTTTTCTGAGGAATCTCCATACCACTTTCCAAAGGGGTTACACCAATCTGCAGTCCCAATATCAATGTATGAGTGTACCTTTTTCCCCACATCCTTGCCAACATTTATTATTGCTTGTATTCATGATAATTGCCATTCTGACTGGAGTAAGATGAAATCATAGAGTAGTTTTGATTTACATTTCTCTAATTGCTAGAAATGATGAACATTTTTTCATATATTTGTTGATCGATTGTATATGTTAAGTGTCTGCTCAGTTCCTTAGCTCACTTATTTCCACAATCCCACAGTGCCGGGGACTCGAACCCAGGCCTTAGCCCACTTATTGATTGGGTTATTTGTAGTTCTGGTGTTGTTTTTTGAGCTCTTTATATATTCTGGAAATTAGTGCTCTATCTGAGGTCTATGTGGTAAAGATTGTTTCCTATTCTGTAGCTTCACTCTTCACATTATTAATTGTTTCCTTTGCTGAGAAGAGGCTTTTTTAGTTTGAACCCATCCCATTTATTGATTTTTAATTGTACTTCTTGGGCTTTAGGAGTCTTGTTAAGGAAGTTAGGTCCTAAGTTGATATGATGAAGATTTGGTCCTACTTTTTCTTCTGTAGGCACAGGGTCTCTCTCCATCCTAGTGCTTAAGTCTTTGGTCCACTTTGAACTGATTTTTGTGCAGGGTAACAGATAGAAGACTAATTTCATTTGGTTACATATGGATTTCCAGTTTTCCCAGCACCATTTGTTGAATGGGCCATCTTTCTCAAATGTATATTTTTGGCACCTTTGTCTAGTATGAGATAACTGTATTTATGTGGGTTTGTCTCTGTGTATTTTACTTTGTACCATTGGTCTACATGTCTATTTTGGTGCTAATACCATGCAGTTTTTACTATTGTTTTGTAGTATAGTTTAAGGTCTAGTATTGTGATGGCTCCTGCTTCACTCTTCTTACTAAGGATTGCCTTAGCTATTCTGGGTCTCTTAATTTTCCAAATGATTTCATGATTGCCTTTTCTATTTCTATGAAGATTGTCATTGGGATTTTTCATAGGAATTGCATTAAATCTATATAAAACTTTTGGTAGTATGACCATTTTGATAATATTAATTCTGGCTATCCAAGAACGTGGGAGGTCTTTCTGTCTTCTAAAGTCTTCTTTAATTTCTTTCTTTAGTTTTCTTTGTAGAAGTCTTTCAGTCTTCCACCTGTTTTGTTAGATTGAGTCCCAAGGCTTTGTTGTTGTTGTTGTTTGATGCTATGGTGAATGGGATAGTTTTCCTAATTTCTTTTGCAGTGGATTTGTCACTTATTTATAGAAATGCATTTGAGTTATGGGTATTGATTTTATATCCTGCTACTTTGCTGAATTCATTTATGAGTTCTAAAAGTTTTTCTGGTCGAAGATCTTTAGATCTTCTAAATATCAAATCATGCAAGTAGGCAAACATTGAGCTCTTCTTTTCCTATTTGTATCCCTTTAATTTCTTTCATCTATTGAATTGCTCTGGCTAGAATTTGAAGGACAGTATTGAACAGAAGTGGTGAAAGAGGGCATACCTGTCTTGTTCCAGTTTTCAGAGAGAAAGCTTTCAATTTGTCTCCATTTAGAATGATGTTGGCCATGAGTTTAGCATAGAAAGCTTTTTACACTGTTGAGTTATGTTCCCACTATCCCTTGCTTTTCTAGTGTTTTGAACATGAAGGAGTGCTGTATTTTATCAAATGCTTTTTCTGCATCTATTGAAATGATCATATGAGTCTTGTCTTTATGTCTATTGATGTGCTGTATTACATTTATTTATTGATTTCCATATGTTGAACCAACTTTGCATTCCAGGGATGAACCCCACTTGATCGTGGTGCACTCCCTTTTTAATGTGTTTTTGTATGAGACTAGCCATAATTTTATTGAGAATTTCTGTGTCTGTGTTCATCAGAGATATTGGTCTGAAGTTTTTTTCCTTGATATGTGTTTGTCTGGTTTTGGTATCAGGGTGATACTAGCCTCATAGAATGAGTTCCTTTCTATTTCATGGAATAATTTGGGGAATATGGTTGTTAAT